>NC_139237.1:7492277-7552188 GCF_977018435.1 Lepisma saccharinum
CAAAGTTAAAGTTTTTAAAGTACAATTTTTTAAAATTAAAAGTAATAATAGTACATTTTTGGTAAGTTGTTAGTATTGTTTGTTAGTAGTTTGTTTTGTTGTTAAAGTAAAATATGTTAGTTAATGTAACATTAAAATAATTAAAATTTAAAAATTGTGGAACTATTATAAAATAGCATTCAAAATATCAAAATAGTTAAGCCATAACAAATACAAAACAAACAAATAAAGATCTAAAAAAAGCAAGCAAAAAAAGAATAAACAGAAACCAACATGGCATTCAGAAAGAGAAATCAATAGTCACACCGATAGCAGAGTTAGAAACTACATAGCTGAAACCTTAGAGAAACATAAAACTTCAAACACAATATATCTAGATTCTTCCAAGGCATATATGGAGAAACTCAACAACATAGGAATAAAATAGACAAGCAATCCTATGTTCAGTACAAAATTCCAATTACTCAAATAAGCTACATCGTACGTAGTACATAAGAAGAGCAAATTAGCATGATCAGCAGTAAACCATCATGCAACTTCTATGTGTTGAAACAACTAAGTGAGTCTAATTTATCAGAAAAATGCCTACATTACAGATTAATTACTACCAGAATACTAAGGCTTCAAAAGTGAACACTAAGAATAATGTTCAGACTAAAGTATAGGGCATCTTGCAAAGGATTATTACTCCCTTCATCTACAAGTCAACAACAAATATTCTAAATACTACGAACTTGGACAAAATACAGTCAAATGCACAACACAAGAAGGAAAATAATTACAAGTAAAACAGCAGACACTCAATATCTCAAAACAATCAGGTAAAAATATTCTACAACAAACTGCCTCATAACATAAAACTGCTAAGTCCCCAAAACATATACAAATACAATCAATAAAAACTACTTGAAGAGGGAAAACTGACTACAGTCTCACAGACTTGATGTAAAATAACAGCAAAACTTAGAAGCATGCACAGTCAATAGTGCTCAACTTGCATACAGTTCACATGGAAACTCTCATGAAAAAGTTCAAAGCAGTCTCCCAGCTCAGTTCTCATCTATACTTGGACAACAAAATCCTGCAAGAAATTCTCAGAAATCCTACCTTTCCTACACTTGCTTAAATAGCTAAAGTGCAATCTTCATACTAAAATATTGAAAAAAGGCATATCTATGTACATAAAAGTGTGAACAGATGTGTTTGTCTGTGTGTACTCTTAGATAAATTGATAAAAAAGCAATATAGTTATAAATCAAAGACTATATCTAATAATATTAATTTCAAAATAAGCTGATAGAAAAAGATATAATAACTACAGTATAAGCTTTTAATTTTTGTTAATTACAAAAAATAAAAGTTAAATACAGTAAATAAACTTCGTCCCTTACATTGAAAAAGGAACATAAATTGAGAATATTTGAAAATAAAATCCTTAGGAAAATACTTGGGCCTAAAACAGATGAGGAGACAGATGAGTGGAGAAGATTACATAATTTAGAAGTACATAATTTGTATTCATGTCCAGATATTATTAGAATGATTAAATCAAGAAGACTTAGATGTGTAGATCATGTGGTACGAATGGGAGAGGAAAAAAAATATACAGAATTCTTGTTGGGAAACCTGATGGTAAAAGACCAATAGAAAGACCAAAACAAAGATGGAGGGATAATGTAGAGATGGACCTAAAGGAAATTGGTGGGGAAGGAAAGGAGTATATAGATCTTGCTTAGGACAGGAACAGATGAAAGGCATGAGTTGCTGCAGCCATGAACATTCGGGTTTAAGAAGACTAGAGAGTTAGTTAGTTATACATTAAATAAGCATAATATTTGAATTGTAAGTAGTGAATATAACAAATGTACAAAGCATTGTGCGAAAACTATGTCAACTTTGCATTATAAGCAGAAAATTAAACCAGTTTGCCCTAGAAATACATTTTAAGAATAGCCCAAAATAGCATGCGTAATAGAAAATTAAGAAAACTTTCTGATGCATAAAAGTACTGACTAGTGCTGAATGAATCAATTACTGTAAAATATTATTCTCTGATTCAAGTAATTTAACTGTAAACATTACCTTTTGTGTGTAAAATATAATTGTTAGTTGAACTGATAAATACAAATATTAACTTTACACGCCTTCATACACTCTAAATAACATAACTTTGATATATAAATTAGTAACAATTTGTTAAAATTAAGTTAAACTGTAGAATTGTTTTCTTAAATAAATATAAAGTAGTAAAAATACTAAACAAATAATTCCTTCTTTTCCTATTTAAAGGATGCCAAACAGTGTAAACCAGTTGTTAGTGGCTAAATAACATAAAATTTGAAGGCAGTAACAATATTTTTAAAAAAATACTGTTTTTTACCTAACTTTGTGAATTAAATACTAGTACATTTTGTCAAATTATAAATAAAATATACCTATTTCTTTGATATTTGTACTAAAGTGAAGAAAATGTTACTAAAACTTGGCTAGTACAGCAAATCTTAGACTTTTAGCTTTATTTGTCCGTAACTGGATATAATTGTAACTTGTTAATCTCGCGAAACACAATCTTTACCTCAATTTTGGAAGCTAGCTGAACTTTAGCGTTTCGAATTACATATAGTGAAGGCCTCTATAGTGGAAAAATACACCCAGTCTGTAAAAATTTGGAAATGTTGTCTCCTTCTCTGTCGAACCAGAGCAAGAGTGTTCTCAAGTGTTTCAATATATTTCTTAACATAACTAACTTTTCAAGAAAAGAATACCTTGTGCCCAGATAGCTTAGTTGGTATAGCGTTAGGCTTTTAACCTATCTGTCCAGAATTCGAGTCCCTGTCTGGGCGATAACAATTTTTAAATTTTGTCATCGGATCTTTTGCAGAATGGATATAAAATATGTTTACAGTCTAACAGATTATTATTTATCTAAAATTTTGCAATAACCTTTTAAGTTTCTCAAATATCAGCATCTTTAGCTAACAGTACAGCATAACCAGTATTATTATGATAGAAAAGTTCTGGTGGTAGAACCTACACCTACTGTAATATCTCTGTGGTATTAACTTACATGCAGCCCATAACTTTTGGGACTGTTCCTCCTCCGTTACATTTCCTCGCCATTTACCCTTAGCGTCGCGATTAGCCTCAGAAGCAAAAAAAGCGAAATCTTATATTTGTTCTTTTTATATCTCTGAAACCACCTATACTATAGAACTACATTTAATGAATTTTGCAGTCTTTCTGTTTGATCTGTTAAATAAGCCAGTCAATAAAAATATACTTACATAGAAAAATTAGTTTTTCAGATACTTTAATCGGGTAATCTGCTTTTGCGTACTTCCTCAGAAATATACACAATCATAGTTCTTTATAAATTTAGCACCTGATATAGAATAAGTTGAAGTCTAGTTAGAGTTGGCCTGTAAGTACTTCTGGTACATGTAGTTACTTGAAAAAGCAAATATTGGGTGTATAAAAAATAGCCTCCTTGTGAAACAGTAAAAATCAACCTCATTTCCTCGTAATATTAGCTGTAAATGCTTCTTGCAGGTTAACAAAGCTCTGGCGTGTGGCCCTACATCACCTACAATCCTTTGTAAAGTTCGTGTTGTCCTATAAATTGTCGATATACATACTAAATCCCTAGTTACAGCCTAAGCTTTTAGTTTCAATCTGAGGATTTCAGTGTTCAGATAGTGATTGTAGCCTCGTATAATAAACCAAATGGAAATAACCCAAGTGTTGATGCACCCAAAGAAGCCAGTAATACTTCAAAAATACCTTGAAAAAGGCTATAAGGCTAAATTATTCTTCTAGAATAGAAAAAAAGTTTAGCAAGTGGACCTATGGTCCATATAGTCAGTCGTCTGTGAACTTCGTCTTGTCCTGTGAATTGTCAATATATTGATAAATGGTTATATATATTTTTTTTAAAAAAACAATGTTGGTAAACGTCCAGTTATGGACCCCTCGGTAAAGGAATTTCAAACCTCATAGACACACAATAATTTTCGTTACACTAAAAATTTGGCCTCGTATAAAGGTAAATAGTCGAAATGATAAACATTTCGTGTACTTTATCCAGTAAGGCTTAGCTAGAAATACAATAACAGCGTTACAGACATAAAAATTAAGCAAGCTTTGATATTCTAGTAGCACATAATAAATATCAAATATCCTTTAAAATACTCTGACAAATAGTTGTGGGTTATCTGAAATGAAAATTTTCAAGCCCTCTCTCCTGCATAAATAGGCTCTAGAATTCACTAAGCCTCAAAATAATATTGGGTACATAAAATAAAAAGCAGATGGAGAGTGATGCTGATCGCATCATCTCCAAACAGCAAAAACAAAAGTATATGGATGGAGCCCTTCCTGATATATTTAGAAAACTTTACCTAGTATAAAAGTAACAAAATACTCAGCAAACTCTAAAATAAACAAACTTTCCTACGTAGCAGGCGTAACCTGACCTAAATAAATACATATAGAAATACAGAACCAAAAATAGCATAGTGGAAATCAGTAAACCCTAATAATAATAATAATAATAATAATAATAATAATAATAATATATTCTGTGGCTTACATTTTAGCTAAAAGTACTTTTTCTTTAGTGTTTTTGAAAAAAAATTAAATAAATACTAAACTCTAAATTAAAAATTTGTAAATGTATATATGATACGAAACAAAATAAATACAAATTAATACATACCCTGCAAAAAATCAGTAAAAAAGTTGAAAACATCTCTTTGTGCATCCAAAATATAATAACAAATCCTTCCTGACTGGATTAAATTGTGTTATTTGAGTAATAAAAATCCTAAACTTGTAAAATAAAAGGGTAGAACTTGTCAAAACATACTTTTGCATCCAAAATATAATTCAAAACACATCTAAATTGTGTTATTTGAGTGGAAAGAAACCTAAACTTGGAAAAAATCTCTCTCTATCTCTCTCTTTCTCTCTCTCTCTCCCTCTCTCTCTCTGTGTGTGTGTGTGTGTGTGTGTGTGTCTTTGAGAGTCCAAAATGTAATAAAAATAGTGCCTGAATAATATAAATAGTGTCATTTGAGTAAATATTAGGCTAAACTTGTAAAATAAACAAATAAAAGCTGAGAACACACACTTTGTGTGTCGAAAATGTAACTAAAAATCTTTCCTGAACAGATAGAATTGTGTTATTTGAGTAATAAAAAGCCTAAACTTGTGAAATAAACAGATAGAAGTTGAGAACACACACTTTGTGTGTCGAAAATGCGACTAAAAGTCTTTCCTGAACAGATTGAATTGTATTATTTTGGTAATAATAAGCCTAATAAACAGATAGAAGTTGAGAACACACACTTTGTGTGTCGAAAATATAACTAAAAGTCTTTCCTGAACAGTATAAATAGTGTTATTTTGGTAATAATAAGCCTAAACTTGTGAAATAAACAGATAGAAGTTGAGAACACACACTTTGTGTGTCGAAAATGTAACTTAAAAGTCTTTCCTGAACAGATAGAATTGTGTTATTTTGATAAAAATAAGCCTAAACTTGTAAATAATAAATTAAAAGTTGAAAAAATCTCTTTGTAAATACAAAATTTAATAAAAAATGTTGCCTGATTAGTACAAATAGTGTAATTTTGGTAAAAAAATTAATATAAAATTGTAAAATAATAAATTAAACGTAGAAAAAATGTCTTTGTGAGTCCAAAATTTAATAAAAAATGTTGCCTGATTAGTACAAATAGTGTTATTTTGGTAAAAAAATAATATAAAGTTGTAAAATAATAAGTTAAACGTAGAAAAAAATGTCTGTGAGTCCAAAATTTAATAAAAAATGTTGCTTGAATAGTACAAATAGTGTTATTTTGGTAAAAAATTAACTTAAAGTTGTAAAATAATAAGTTAAAAGTTGAAAAAATGTCTTTGTGAGTCCAAACTTTAATAAAAAATGTTGCCTGAATAGTATAAATAGTGTTATTTTGGTAAAAAATTAACATAAAGTTGTAAAATAATAAGTTAAAAGTTGAAAAAAAATGTCTTTGTGAATCCAAAATTTAATGAAAAAATGTTGCCTGAATAGTACAAATAGTGTTATTTTGGTAAAAAATTAACATAAAATTGTAAAATAATAAGTTAAAAGTTGAAAAAAATGTCTTTGTGAATCCAAAATTTAATGAAAAAATGTTGCCTGAATAGTACAAATAGTGTTATTTTGGTAAAAAATTAACATAAAATTGTAAAATAATAAGTTAAAAGTTGAAAAAAATGTCTTTGTGAATCCAAAATTTAATGAAAAAATGTTGCCTGAATAGTACAAATAGTGTTATTTTTGTAAAAATAAAAATAAGCTGTGAAAATGTTTGACATAAAGTCAAAGTTTGGTAAAAAATAAACTCAAAATTAAGTTAAATAGCACACAGTAACATACATTTACTACCTAAATCAATAATCAAAGGGTCCTAGGTTCGTTACCCCGTGATAAAAGCAAATGGTAAAAACTGTAGGCCCCGTCCCTAATAGCTCTCCCTTCTTCATAGTACAGATAAAAAGACCCTGCGCTAAAGCGTCCTGTGCCTTGAAGGCAAACCTGAGCGGAATATTAATTGGCGGCGGAAACCGGTTCTACAAGCCTCGCATAGCTTCAGAGATTTGACCCTTGCTGCGCATTTCCAGACATTCTTTGTTGTCTGGTTGAATCCCTCCCCTGCCCTACGGCATTGCATACCTTTCTCCTGTTCTTGCGTACTGGTTAACCTTGAAAAAACCGGTTCTGATTGGTCAATCGGGTTCTTTCTTTGTTCCGGCGTTCTGACGTCATTTGACCTTGAACGCGCTTCCCCAAAATTCCTTTCTCGTCTACCTGCGCGGAATATTAATTCATTCTCTCTGTCTGGCATCAGAGCGGAGTCGAAATTCTGAGACAGTATTCTGTCTAGCGTGTTCCACCATCGTGTTTCATAACATGATGAAATTACTGCATAGTACTAATTAATAATATTACATATCGCGGGTTCGAGTACCGGGACCGTCTTCTTTCGTATCATTACCACCGTTCATAGCGGTTCATAAACCATAGAAAACTTATTTTCAATATTATAAACATTAATATTAACATTTTATACATTACATACTTTGCAGTAATGAATATAAAAACATATGCATAGCGTTTAGTACCTCTAATTACCTTCTATATACATATTTTTCATAAAATAAATAATTATATATTCATAAAAAGTTATAAACATGCAAATACATAAATGTAAAGTACTCTAAGTACTTGCAAATAAATTCTAAGTACGCGCAAATTAGTTCTAAGTACGTGCAAATTAATTAACACCCGTGCAAATTAAAGACCACCCACGAAGAAAAACTGCCACTGGCGGTGATACCATCTACTATGGTCTTGCGTTTAGTATCTCTGGCCTCGAATAACGGTACGCTAACCATTCCGACAGTGAGAGAGGCTAATATACGGCACCGGGTGATACGTTTTAGATGTCAGAAAAGTAAACCTTTATACACAAGAGGTTAATGTACGTGTCTCCGAGCAGCTTCTTGTAATATAAGGAGAAAGGATGAAAGTTTCGAATGAGTGGAGGTTTACAGACTTTAGCCACATGGCGGCGCTAATGTGCATGGTAACAAATGTGGCGATAACGGCACAACAGCGCACACAGTATGTCGTATGGTATGCGAAATTTTCGAGTATTCCATGCACGCTACTGCCACAACGCAGCTGAAGTCAATAAACCCCCAACTCATTCGAAACTTTCATCCTTTCTCCTTATATTAAAACAAGCTGATCGGAGATACGTACATTAACCTCTTGTGTATAAAGGTTTACTTTTCTGACATCTCAAACGGATCACCCGGTATTTTCAGTGAACGTATCAACACATGAGTATAGTCGAGGTTATAGCTACGGACGCACCGTAGAGAATTTACCGGGGCCAGAACTCCCTCCCCTCTTAGAACTTCATTTTACTTAATTAAATGGTACAATATATTTTTAACCATCAATTCCTATGCACAATTTCATAAAAAGTGTATTTTCAACAGTTGATCTCCACTTAAAATGTATGAGCTTGTGTAGGTGAATGCTACAATAAAAAGTGATCCGCCTCGAAAATCAATACTCTGCCACTGACGTGAAAGTGTATTGAAATAATAAATACTTACATTTCAGAATGTCAACATTTTTAATCACTCCTGCCAACTATCACTGCAATCCCACAAACATGCATAGATTTCCCGGACGCCGACCTTTATTGCGTGAATGTGTTCAAGCACAGCGCCCGTTCCATGCAAATTAAATTACTGTCCAATTTTTGAAATATCGATTTAGTAATTGAGATACAGACTCATTAAATACTCCGTTAATATTTGAAGATCCTAAAAAATCAGGAGATATTTTCGTAGGCCAATTAACACAAAATGATGAACTTCAGTTAGAAATAAGATGTATAATTGCATCAATTATGTTTTTTCACTCCTCCGATTTAACATCAACCATGGTTTCAAATGTCAATTTGTTTTTACATATGAAGGGCTCGGTGCAAGAAGGAGCTAACCCTCAAAAAGTTGTTTTAGAGATATTAGCATTTGAAAGTTTGAAAGTATCCATAAATCTGAATTTTGTTTGTATTGTCGTATAGTTGATTTCAAAAGCATGTCTGAAGTTTCCAGTTTACATGGACACATTCAAATGTGGTACAATTATTGCAAAGATGATTAATAGGTTTATTTCAGTTCATTGTTTCCCATTGTTGGTTAGATCCTTATTGCATCACAATCTTCGGTGTCAGTTCTGTGGAATAACAACAAACAGGAAATGCATGACCATTATATTGTGAACAAAAAATATACATAAGAATTGAAAAATCAAAGTTAATTTTGTAGGGAGAAAAAATGACATAAAAGTTTAATTCACATGCAGTGTCAGCCGAAATATTCTCAGCACTGACACCAAATAGTGGCATATGAATGCAGGTCGCACAAACTATTCTGAATTCAACTGATCCAGGCCCTCCTAATGTATCAGTCATCAAGTCCATCCAGAATTTCTGCACTATCCTCTGCAGCTACTTCCGTCGGAACAAGGCTGAGATAAAAATTATGGTATATTGGAGGGATCCATTCCAACAGGGACATTATGTCTGAATATTTCCGGACATCTATGGGAATCTGTTCCTTGAACTTGCATGGCAAATCACTTAGGAGTACCTCTGGCAGTGGACGGCCTCTTATCTATAGGGTACACCTAGCCCATACTGGCGCTTCTTTCTGGTATGAATAACTCTCATGCAGAATATGGCGAGTAGCGGATTCAATCATGAACACCGCAGCCTCTTTAAACTTGAGGGGCTCCTTACTATCTGTGGCTGGTTTCTTGGTAATTGATGCCATAAGTGGTGTGAGATCCTTGAAGTCGATTTGCTGCATGCGTGTTACATGAAATTTCTTCTTTCTGTTTGCACTGCTGATTACATCTGCCCATTCATCTGTTGTATATCGTATATTATAGGAAAATGTGAATGACCTCCTGGAAGATTGCCCTTTTGTGTAGGAACGTTTCGTATTCTGAATTCTAATATTTGGCATGAGGTATGTGTTCTGTGTTGCATAATCAGCCAAGTCCTAGAATGTGTGAAAATTGAACTCTGCATCCCCCTTAATTTTGTTCGAGCATTTCCTTGAACAAGTACATGGCTCACCTATCTTCCTGGCTGGAACAACATCCTTTGTGTGCCCGGATGTGTACTGCTCCCCTTTATTTCTTCTTCTCTTACGTTTCACTCTCTCCCAGTTATCTTGGTCGCATCGTCTTTTTCTGGCTGGAGAATGTCTCACAGGAGATCGCTCTGTCGTCCTTGTGATGTGAAGATCATTCTGAAATGGATCAGAGTAACAATTTTTTTCGAAAATGTAAACTAGCACTAAGCAATAACAGTCCAATCCACTCGACAAACAGAAATTTCCGAAACACATCATTTTTTGCAAATGACAAAACAATTCTGATTATTTATCTTTACATTATTTCTACAATACCTTTCCTGTTGATTGACTGATTGATTTGTTGTTTTAAGTCTACTTTATGCACAGTAAGGCTAATCGGGACTGGACCTACAGTTTAAAGTGGAATCCGAACCACTATGTGCCTCCACCGGGAATTGCACCCGGGACCCCTTGATTACAAGCCGACGACGCTACCACTGCGCCATCCGGGAGGCCACCTTTCCTATTCTATACGATTTATCGCAATGTCCTTGATGGTACGTTGTCAGAATTTGTCATTATTAGGGAACCATGTACGTGTGTCATGTCGATTTCTTCGTGATTAATCATTTCAGCAATATGGTGCTAACCTACATTCATTATGTTAGCAGCAGTTGTCATGAGAATAAGTTCATGATTTTACTGTACCAACTTGCAAGAGACCTGACGATTGCATAGTGAGCTGATTTGCGCATTAACATGCACATCACGACGCACACTTACCAACCTTTTTCACCGTGCCCAAGTCTGAGACAATAAGGTGTTGACCAACATTTTCAAAAAATACCAAAAATAAAAACTTCTTTCTTACCTCAGAGTCGGTGCTTTTGCTGCTCGACACTCAACACATATAGTCTGGGTCATCAAAGCTGTTGTCACCGCATAGAGGGCCATTTTCCTCATCAGAATCACAAATATATGAGGAGGTGCTCTGCAGACCTTCCTCGTTATCAGACATTTTCCTGTGGCTTGACACCTTGTTGCACTGAATTTTCCGTTCGTACGTTATTTTCGAAGAAGGGTACCATGTGATTGCGCGCGAATGTGACACAGCACCAGCACCACCTCTTGGTGAATGCAGCAGACGTTCATGCCGCACGTACTGCACAGTGTATCTCAATTTTGACAGAAGTGAGGGTTAGCTCCTTATTGCACCGAGCCCTTCATATGTAACTACACATATGAGTGTGTGTATATATATATATGTGTGGGGGGAGGGTGTATGTATGTGTGTGTGTGGTTGAGATGTTTTCTTTATTTGAGGCCTACGTGATTGTAGAAAATATCTAACGATAACATTCTAAATTTATGATCAAATTGGAATCACTCCATGAAAAATATAATTTGCGTCCGATTGATAGCCTAGATGTTTGTAATTGTGTAAGTGGTAAATCGGAAGGAAGCACTGTAGTACCCATAAATAAAAATCCTACAAACCGACCTAGACAAAAGAACATCTAGGAAAGAAAATATACTAGGCACTTTAAACTCGCAGGCTACAGGTATCCTGCAGCTTTTTAAAAAGTTTATAGCTGCCCGATTTGCATTTTATTATATCTTGTTTATATATGAGAGGGCATGGGAAGCTTTAAACCTGGAACGTTACATGTCATCACTTTTCGTGTTATTGGTGTTAATTTTCCTATGCGGTTTCGAGTTCGTTTCCCATTTCGTGCAACTAGTGCTTCGCAGCCAGTACTTTTCAACTACTATGTAGCCATGAAGGCTGGAGATATTTATAGACTTTGATAAGCCACATCTTTTTTTTAAAAAAAAATCGTTTACATAACAGAAATGCTTATTGTATTCCTGAAGAATTCTAATCAGAATTTCACATACTACAGCAGTTTATCGAACTAACTAACTAACTAACTCCCTAGCCCTCTTAAACCCGAAGGTTCATGGCTGCAGCAACACAGGCCTTCCATCTTTCCCTATCCTGAGCAAGTTCTATATACTCTTTTCCATCTCTACCGATTTCCCTTAGGTCCATCTCAACGTTGTCCCTCCATCTTCGTCTTGGCCTTCCTACAGGTCTCTTACCATCAGGTTTCCCAACAAGAATCCTGTAAACTCCTCTTTCCTCTCCCATTCGTGCCACATGGCCTGCCCACCTAAGTCTTCTTGATTTAATTATTCTAATAATATCTGCACATGAATACAAATTATGTAGTTCTAAATTATGTAACCTTCTCCACTCACCTGTCTCCTCATCCCTTTTAGGTCCAAAGATTTTCCTAAGAATCTTATTTTCAAATACTCTCAATTTATGTTCCTCTTTCAATGTAAGGGACCAAGTTTCACATCCATATAATACTACAGGCAAAATTACTGTTTTGTATATTTTAACTTTTAGTTTCTTAGATATTAAAGGAGAAGACTAAAGTTCATGAAGAGAGAAGTAACATGCATTTCCTGAATTAAGCCTACTTTTTATTTCCTCTTTAATATAATTTTCATTTGTTAATATTACTCCTGAGTATTTGAATTTGGAAACTGGTTCAAACGAGTTGTTATCAATAATTAGATTTTGATTATTACCTAACACTTGGTTTCTGCCTGTAAGCATATATTTTGTTTTCTAGGAAAGGAGAGTAATACTTTGCTTGTGCTGGTTAAAGGTTCAGATCGACCTAAATCCGCAAGGATGTAATTTCCAATGTGAACTTATTTCAAGAAAGACTGTCATTTGAGTTTTGCCGAAATGTTTATCCCTTACAAGCTAGATAGTTTTATATAAATTGCTGATCTGAAAATAAATCTTTGATCATTGATTTGCTTTCATCGGGGAAAAAACTGCTGAGTATAGATATTGTCATGGTTCATTACTTGAATCAATCTGTTTAATTTTTTCATTCGGAACTTTTACCAGCTCTCGTCTCAGGAGCGCCTTTGGTAAACAATTGGCGAATCGATTATCGGAAGATTTACTTCGCTTTCCTGTTCCCTTTGGCTAATCTCGAAGATGAGGATGAGCGATGATATGATGAAATTATGAAGGGACATTCACAATGACTCTTTTCTCAAGAAGGGATTCTAACACGGGACCATTGTGTCCAAATTGAAAGTCGACACGCTCTGCGGGCTTAAAGGGATAAGGAACAGCCTACTTCCATTATTTATTCATAGCAACCTTTTCTTTTTAATATCATGCGTAATTGATGTTAAAGTTCTGCGAACGTCAGTACTTAGTTTATATGGGGCATATTGTACGTACAGGTATCACGAATTTTAAGAAAAACGTCCGGAATTAAACTCATCATTATAGTATCCAAACGAATGTAGAATTATATTGCAGTTCTAAAAGGCCTCTATGAGAGACTCAGCAAACAATCCAAAATACATGACAACACAAAACAACGCAGATGGAACCATAAATTATTTAGTCTGTTCATCACTTACCCTGATCGTTGCGACTAATTTAGAATAATAGATAGCCGGCGTGAAATGAATATAAAAGAAATAGAACAAGTTTAAGATTATTTTATCGTCTAACACGAAATTCTGTGTAGATAATAATACCTTAGAATCTGGTACAGCTTTACGCTAGAGAAATACGAGTATTATGATTTTAATTATGACATTATTAACTCAAATATACGTTCAATTATCATTTTAAAGTCCTTATTAGAAAAATCTAGAATTGTCATTTTTCTTCCTAAGTTTGTGAGGACATCTGACTTTCATTACATGAAAATTCCCGATTTCAAAGAAAGCCTAGCAATTTGTGTACGAGTTCAAGTAGCCAATTAGGCATCTTCATTACCATGAAGGATGTACCTCCATTTCAACAACTTGGGAGCGTAATTCTGATTTATGATAAACAAATAAATAGAAACTTCTCTAATATATAAAAAGTTTGGAAAAGCCATAATATTAATTAATGAAGAAAAAATCTTTAATGATAAGTTAGTTTGATAATTAAGGATCTTTACGGAAAATAGACCCAAGTCCAAAGTTTCAAATTTTACAGGAGAGACAAAAAGCGTTATAATGAACTTGTTATTGGAAGTATGAATACCACTTTTTTCAAGTAATAGAAACCTATTTCCAACATTTTTCATGAAAATTAATTGTGATATATGTTAATACAGTTTAATAAAATAAAAATTACAGGCCCTTTATCCACGGAGACATTAATCTATTATGAGTTAATAATTTGCTCCCTTGAATCGGCAAAATAAAATATACCACGTTGTAGACTGAAACCTACTCTTTCCAACGTGACTTGATAGTTTGTTCCATTTCAAACAGTTTCGACGTAAAGGATTCACAAAGGGAACCATGTTTTCGGCACCGGTCAAACATTGAAAAGCTCATTTTTCTGATTTTTTTTACCCCTGTACCGACTATCGTAGACATAACATATTTTAATGACTTTACTATTCAATCAAATAAGTGATACAATAATTTAAATTTGTAATTAATAGTTTCGTAAATAGCCAGTGTGATAATTAATGTTTTACAAAGTTTGAATTCAATCAATCAATATCATATTTCTTTATTTATTTTTAGCAAAAGGTCATAATAATATCAATTGTTGTATTAATTATTTGGATTCCACGGGCAAACAGACAGAGATTGATCAAGATAATTAATAGTGCATTATGCGTCTTTCAATTGACGAAATTCATATTTTTAACAATTTTATTTTTTGAGTTATCAAGAGAAATGCAAACCAATGAATTGTCAAATTGAGAATAGTTTTTCGAAGGAAATTGTTAAAAATATGAATTCCTTATTGACGTTTGATTATTTTCTTGCCATGGACAGAATTGCTAGCACATCCATTCAATTTGTGTCGCTTTAAAATAATTTTACATTTGATAGTTTCTGAGATATCACCAGGTCACTTTACGTCATTATTGCCTCTCTCGGCCAGATAAAGCTAATTTATGTTGCCTTGAAATTCGATTTAGAAGGTGTAACAGTGCACCAACATTTGCCTTTACAGCTAAGATACTGATAGTTGACAGGGACAGACTGACGGAAACCACCGTCGCGTAAGGGTAATGCTTCACTTTGCTGATTACATTAATTACCTAAAACCCAGGGAACTTCTATTGGATACTGCTGCAATCATCATTAGAAAGAGTGTTCACTTATGGAGAAAAATGAGAGTCTAACAATATTCAACCATTAATGCACAAACTTTACAAACCCCTCTCAGAATTTTTTTTTCATGGTTTTGGTATCAGTACAATTCAAATAAGACACAATATATGATACATTTTCATTTTTAGTAAGAGATACATTGCGTCCGATAAATCGGACACTGTGCACAATGATCACTTTCATGTTTTGTCTATAAATAGGTGTCCCAAGAAAAAGTATTGCTGTGGAAAATATGTATCCAAAAGAAAATAAAACACTAAAGATCAGTCATGTCCAGTGGCGACGATTGGGTTCCAAAATCGGGGGGGGGGGCAAAGTGCTAAATCTGGGGGGGGGGGCAAAGACAGTATATTTCCCTTTGTAGATAATATTTATCATAGTGCGGGGTAAAAGTGGCGAAAAATGGGGGCAACTGCCCCCCCACGCCACCCCTAATCGCCGCCACTGGTCATGTGTATGTTTACATACATACATAAGTACATACAAAAATTTTGAAGAAACAATACAAAAGGAAACATTTGGAATAGAAATCAACAAATATACACAAAATAATTATTGTTACAGTACAGAACACAGTCGTCCGATTTCAGTTTGTAAATCTATCATGTAACCACTACTAGAGCATATTGCCCAGTTCTTGAACCCAAAACGGATCGGCTTTCCTCTAATGAACTGTTTTGCGTAGTGCATCCCGTAGTAAGGAATCATACTCTCGTCGATGGAAAGGATTTCGCCCACACCACCATGCTGTTTGGAAGTTGGGGAAAGTTTCTCCAAATATGTCCGTATCTTGTACAGACGATCGGACTCATCTATTTGTGTATTGTCATTCAAATGAACATTATGCAGAATAGTCTCAAACCGACCACAACGAATACTTTCAGAAAGTATCGAAGGAGTATCTTTTTCTTTTGACCAAAACATACGTTTGTTTGGACATTTTGCATAACCTGACAACAAGAGACCAGCAAGAATATCAAGATGCTCTTCTTTCGTCAAATCAATATCAAGATGTCTTTGCGAAGCATACAAGTTGGATTGATCTGTTATAAGATTTAGCTTGTCCTAATAAAAAAATAATTCAAAAATCCAATGGTGATTCACAGTTTCGTGCTTCTTCAGATGGTTCAATAGGGCAGCACTTAGTTTGTAATTTGAATGAAAGTAGACTTTTCTTCAACAAGGGTCTTGATTTTGTCTGAAGACGTATTCATTTTTTTGAAGCACCAGTGTTATGTGTAATGGTAGATGTAGACGCTACATTACTGGATGAACCTTCACAATCAACGCCACTTGGTATCTTAGTTTGCACCACACACACACTCATTAGCATATTTCAGCCAAGTTTGTTTAGATTGGCCGCATGCTCATTATCAGATTTATAACTGTCTTCGTCTGTATCCTTGCCATCCAAAGTAGTCAAAATTTGATCCACAGTGAGGCTGAAAAGTATAAACATTGTATTATAGTTAGGTTATAAACAACTCAAATATGCGCATGCAAGCGCGTGCCCGCACACACACACACACACACACAAACGCACACACTAATGCACACACACGCACACATACACACATATATGCACACACACACACGCACACATAAACACACTAATGCACAAACACGCACCCATACATACACATAAATACATTGAAAATGTCTAAACATCAAAGGTATAGAAAATTTTACAGGAAATGGAAAATCTGCATAAAGTGCTTAGTGTGCACAGAGTCTGATATATCGGACACTATATTTTATCTGACAATCGCAGCTCAGGAATAAAACTAATGCACAAATTATTGTTACATATTTCATTACTAATGTTTCTTACGCATATTTGTCAAATCACATCTCGGATATATGTCAACTACTACATATCAATTGAAATAAGCTTACCCGCTGCGCAGAAACGCAGTACAGCTTTTTCTCCATGTTTCACTCCCTTACAATTTGTCGGGAAATTTACAATGTTGCCAAGCCCGTGGGTTGACAAATGCATCGCAGAGTTACCAAAGAACTAGATTTGATAAATATAACCAATTAAAGTAAAACAGTGTTACAGAAAATGCAAATATGTCAGCGTCCGATTAATCGGTCACCAAGCATTAATGGGTTTCTTGCTTCTAGTAAAATCTAAAAACAGGTGGGGGGTGCAAAGTCGAGTTCGACTCCTGGTCTGGGTATGCATGTTTCTTCCTGAGTATCCCTCTAATCATCATTCATCCTCATCGTCGGGTTGAGCCGAAAGGCGGAAAATGGGCGCTAAATAAGTGAAACGAACCAAACTCTTCATCCAGTCGTCTTGAGTTCATAGTAAAACCTGCCATCATAAAATTTATAACCAACATATCCCTTCGAAATATAAACATTGCTTATGCTATGATAATATGGTTTAGAAGAGTTAACTAGATGCTACCTACTGCTATCTAGGCAATGGTTAATATCCCCATTGGTTCATATTTATTAATTCTGAAAATGTTGACTTAAAACTGTACAACTTTTAATCACCAAACAGGATTTGTAAAATCCGGAAATTTGAAAGTATGAATTTATTTTCCCGTTAATTTTTTATCATATACTTCGCTAAAGTACAAATACAAACGAAAGCAAGTACATAGTAAGTACATTACACCTAGTCACAACAATCACTACTTACAATTATTATTCATTCTGCAATAATGATAAATTGTACTTCGTACGTACCAGTTGATTATCTGCTGGGTGGTCTGTTTGTGGTTATTAGTACTTTCAAAATGTTGTTTACGTTTCTCTTTTTACGCTTTACATACTACCTCCTTCTGCTAAATAAGATTACAATTACTTTTGTTTGTATAGTGTACTGATTGCTATATATGTGTTTCTATTCCAATGGATAATCCATACCAAGAGTGGACCCAAGGTCAAGTTTCAGGATATATTAAATCTTTTTAACCAATTTTATTATCAAAGTTAATAATAAAATTAAATTCTTCCTTTTTCGTTAACATAAAGCAAGAATTCACATATTACATAATATGTCTTACAAAAAGAAATGTAATATTAAAAACAACATTTCAGGGCCAAATCCTAACATTTCTTCATCTTTCTCGTAATTATATGTTTTCTATAATCTACGCTACCCCAATTTCTGATCAGCGCCTTGACGCACGGCACTCGTCTTATCGGCTTCGCGTTACACGAGACGTTTGCACGAATGAACAGCAGCTTGAGCAACTGTAATTTGACTAGCCCATAAACAGTATCAGAGTTTAAGTCAAGTGCGTGCTTATATGTGTTTTCATGGACTTAGAAGGAGAGACGGGCACGTGACACGTAGGACCGTGTATTGTTGAGAGGAGACAAGCTAAAAAGATGGAGAAATACAATGAGGACAAACTCTATCAAATCATGCAATATATGAAATTAGTCATGTCTATAAGTATGTTGTAGATTGAAATGTCATATTTCACACTTGATGTAATATTATTTTTGTATTTTGTATTACTTTCTTGTTTACTCTGTGAACACTGTAATTGGGCATGTGCCTGTGTGTTCGAAATAAATAAATAAATAAACAATCGGAATCCCAGTGAATGTGGCGTGTCCGCTCCTGAATCATACATATTAAACTATTATACGTAGAAATCACGTATGTTTACATTTGAATAAAGAGTAGTCGTAACTGTCTCAAAGTTAGTTATTTCACTAGAGATGTATACAATTGTGACTTATTGTCGGAGAGTAATTCTCTACACCATCCAAACAAAGCAAGACTGAAACATCGTTATAGTTAATACGTAGATTCCCTGTTCACCCTCTAAACTTCATGACATTCGTTCATAAGAGCTCAGAAACGATGCATTTAAGGGCAAAACAAAAGCCTATCTTAAACTATCAAGTTGAACTGACGATTTCTCATTAAATTACTTAAGTTTAGTTCCCTCAGTCGGTAACGCGTCTGACTACCATGCTCAAGGTCCCGGGTTCGATCCCCGGCCGGTTCAAACCCGAGAACTTTTCTAACGTTGGAAGCGGCCCCGGCGCCCACCCAGCGTCGAATAACATGGGTACCTGGGGGAAACCCTGGGGGGGGGGGGGGGTAAAGGCGGTCAGGGGCGTAATGCTGATCACATCACCCCCACTCACGACCGGATCAAGAAAGTGTGGCGCGTTACCCCCACACCCCCTATACGCCTTCATGGCGTAGTGCTAAGCACAGGGGAGCACTTTTCCCTCCGTTTTGATCTTGATTGTTAATACATCAAGCTTTCAAGTTTGGTTCATAGATGGTAGCTCAATATTATATTAATATTTTGTGGAAAAAATTCCACAAAAACTAAAACGTTCATCTATAATTAATACTACAGGCGTAATTATTTAAATATTTGCTCTCAAAGAGTAAAAAAATAAATATATATTACTTGCAATAAAATACAACGTATATTAATTCCAACTGGGTAGATAGCCAATTTCATCAAATTAATGACAAACGATTCGAGGAATGGAAAATATTTGAAACTTTTGTATTTCTTATTAGCTTAAACGTCTTTCACCTCAAGCCTATATTGCCAGACTACCATTTCCCTTCCAGCTACGTATTTTCTCGTCTATTTCGGTGCTCCCTGTTTGACTTTCTCATGGAATGTTAGAATAAACAATTACTACAAAATCGTTATACATTGCGAACGTGTTTCATGAGTGTATAATTTCAAAGAATATGAAGCAAGCTCTTTTGAGATTCCTCATTATGTGGATTCCTTGCGTTCCCGATGTTACAGCACTTGGTGTAATAAGATTAAGTGCAGCTCCCTGCCACGCTCAGAGCCTCAACTTCTCATTTAATAGGAAGCTAAATGGGCCTTTAAAGCCACTGGCGTGAACGACCACGAGATATATCGCCGGTACCTCATAAGAATTGAACCCTGGTTACCCATGTGGAAAACGACGCCCGCACGAACGAGGACCATCCTTTTTCTCGACGAACACAAAAAGCACGGTCAGTAAGAAATCCTCCATATTCTCCGCAGACTCTAGAAATCGTTTATTTCTAGTTAAGTAACCTTCGACTATTCCAGCATCCTTTTACTTTCAGGTATATTTATCAAACTAAGAGATGTCCACGCTTCTTATATTTTAAAGAACTTTACGTATATTTGTATGTTAATCGTAAATCTGACCTGCGTCACAAGTTGGTGAAATGAAGGCACATCATTAACATAAAAAAAATGCCTACCACCGGATTGAAAATTATAGATACTCGAATTTCGACTCCAATTAAAATTTAATCAGTAGACCTACATAAGAACGAATTACATAAAAATTTAACTTAAAAAAATATTGCGTTAATCTATGCTAACTAACGTTTATTTCAAGTATGTCTTCATGTCAGTTGAACCGTGGAACCTGGCACTGAGAGTCGATGATTGCTGTGTTGCCACGTTCCACGTACATCTTTACTCCGTTCATTAAAATTCTGTATCAAATCAAGACCATCTTGAGGTTCAGGCCGCAGCGCTCAGTCAACAGGTCATCATCATCTGTAGGCGATCGTCCTAACGGTTGTGTAAACCCATTATCGTATTTTTATTGTAGAGAATTAAGGTATATTTATTTCTTTTATGATGTTAAATTTTGACATTTACCCTCCCGACGAAAATAGTAGAATATTGAATATTTACACTAAAATTTTCATTCAGGAAGTCACTATGGCCATATCAAAAATTCCTACCATAGCACAAAGAAAGAGTTGAAAACCGTTAGAACCTTCCTGGCGGAAAAAATTAAACATTGTATTTCTTTGAAAAATATTATCCGGAATATTTGTCAGCTACAGTAAAACTCGTTACAGCTTTTGTATGAACTTTTGTATGTAAAAATCAATGGATTAAATCAAAATCCCGCATGTTAGGTCGACCGTAAACTTTACCCAAAATTAATCAACCAGATAATGCAGTTATTCTGTGTAGCTATACAATCTCAATACAAAAACTTAATTTCTATAAGCTCTCAGCAAATGTGCAAAGAAATTGGTACAAGGGCAATGTTACATTTATGTGAATAAAGAATAAAGACTAAACCTAAATCACTTGTCACATTGTAATTTCGACCCTTTTGACTTTATTGAACGAAATATAATAAACAAATTGAATATTTTCATTGTCGTTAGTAGGATGTGTGACAGATTTTCAACATTTTTATTGAAAAAAAAAACAGATTAATATTTCGATTCATTTGGAAAATGAACATTTGGAATATTTCCTTACACTGCGTTTACACTCTGTTAATAAAATCGTGAAGAATGTTAGTGAATTATGAAACGTTAACACTGATTTAATAATCAAAATTACGAACATCGAAGCTTCACAAAGACAAAATATAGAATAACAGTTCACATGAAACAATTTTATAAAATGTATTACACTTGTAGTTCATATTAACATAGCTAGGTAATAAAATGCTTTCTGCGTGAGAACATTTGTGTTTCAAACATAAGTAATATAATCTTGGATAATTTTACACACGAATATTTCATCAAAGTTCTTGTTACATATCGTACCCTTGTATTTGAATTCATAACATATTCGTATCTTCCCTTAGCCTTCGATTAGCCTAAAGAAGCATAAAAGCGGAGTAAAATACGAACGTAAATGTACACATGTATCAATTTGGCCCAGTTGTATAGTTTTCTTTCGTTAAGCATACTTTGAAACTGAAAATTTGTATAAATTATATGAATATTTTATCGAATGCTTGCATAACAGTTACACTAACAAACTGCTTTGGTAGATATGCCCGTAATATTTTAAACGTTGACTAAATCTTGAAACAAATTATTTTGCAATCATAAGAAACAACGCATATTTACGTTGTAATTCAGATTTAGATAAATTATTTGATATTTCTAAAAAAAACTTATTGACTAGAGATTAAAATTGACCAAATCAAAGAGTATACTCGCATTAGATGCCTATTCTGAACACATGAAATCTTTACATCATGAACTATTTCTGTTTTTTATTTATGAGTATGAAACCTTTGTTACTTAACTTGCATTTTTTTCGTAGGAATCACGTGGAATTTCCCTACACATTTCTTATTTTCGGCAACATCTTGAAGAAATGTGAACTTTACTCTTACCTTTTCCATCATAATTGCCCCTGCAATTGAGCACACAACACTTATACACCATACCTTTTGTACATTTAAGCATATTTATACGTCATGTAAACTCGAATACAGTTCATAAATATTCATTACAATTCCACATTCACTAAAAAGGTCCAACATTGATTCCCAAAAAGCAAATCAAACATGGCGGCTATCTCGCCTCCAGTTGCTGAGGCTTAGTCACGTGACCAGAGCAAGCCATCAGGCTTTCAGATAGAGAAGGTAATGATCAAATCCGTTTCGCAATGTGAACTGACAATTATAAGGGATTTTAAAAACATATGTAAAAAGCTTCAAAACAGTACCAAGATAGTATTTGTAGGACTACTCAATACTAAGAAAAAGTTGTTTCGCAAAATTATTAAGAACTGTTGTTTGACAAATTTTAAAAATCTGAAAGTTAAGAATTGTGCTACAACATTTTTGCCTGCACCGTACTAAAATTTCATCACGATCGGAGCAACCGTTTTATATTTTTAGAATTTCGAAGAAAACGATCGTTTGTAAAACTTTAAGAAACGTCACTTTTTTGTTCCCACAACGATAGAAAATAAAAGTCATACTCGAAAGATATGTTCGTTTGCACAGATTAACGCAGAAAGGAATAAGCTAAATTTTGATGTAACTCGTTTTTATGTAGATCTACTAGTTATTTTTTAATTGGAGTTCAAACAAAAATATCCATAATTTTTGATCATTAATTGGCTACTTCTACTCTTAGGCACAGACCTGAAAATGCATTACATTTTAGTTTGATTCAAATGTCAACAAGGAATGCATATATTTATATATCTTTCGGGAAAAATGAGTAGACGTATATATTATTATAATTCCTTTTTATTTACAATGTCTGTAACAAAACGTTAAAGAACTCAAACTACACAA
Source organism: Lepisma saccharinum (assembly GCF_977018435.1). NCBI lineage: Eukaryota > Metazoa > Arthropoda > Insecta > Zygentoma > Lepismatidae > Lepisma > Lepisma saccharinum. The sequence goes on from NC_139237.1 coordinate 7,515,192, forward strand.
TAAAGTGACCATTTTCTGAACAAAAGTATTTTTCCTGAGCAGTCAATTTTACCTGGTTGGCCTATACTCGTTATTTTTTCTTAAGTTACAAATTTAATTGCATTTATTAGAATGTATATAAATCCTTGGCGTGGAGTAGTTGGTTAGCGCAGCAGATCTGCAATAAAGTCACAGGTCTCAGTTTGATCCCCACCACCAGCAATAGAAAATCTCCACAAGACTAGATAGACGAGAGAAGAGGTGCTCTCGAAATGCAGTGAATGGTAGAAGCACTACGCAACGGATAAAGTTCAATAATGCATGCTAATAGAGAACCACTGTCACTAATAATCAGGGAATTATCCTTTGCTCGATAGCATCGTAGCAAACGTTACATGTATAAATTGTGCGCGCCTTCAAAATTAAAAAGGATTGAGCTAAAGCTTCAACAGAGAAATTGTCTGCAATCACTGAAATTCTTGTGCGTACACAATGTACACGTACAACATAATACATAATAATCTACCAGCACTTGCAATTATTATACTTTATTGTAAACTCATGTATGTTGTACCTTCGACAGAAATTTACTTAACTTGATAATTTATGTAACCTCATTCTAAATATTTTAAAATATTTAAATATTAAAAATTTTAAATATACACTCATGCTTATAAATTAAGGATAATGCAGGAAAATGCGGAGTCGTGTACAAATAAAACGTTAGTGTGCATTTTGTGGCGTGAAATAACGTCCGAGTACCTTACCAAACAATCTGCAGTGACTGTGTCCTTGGGCAGGTGTGTGTAGATGCTGTAAGGAGACCATTGCGACAGTTGCGACTCGGCTGGCCAGAGTTCGGTGCCGAGGGGACGTGTGCAGTTGCTTTTAGACGTACTAATGGTGACTGTGTGTTTGGAATGGCGCAACGAACATATCTTGATGACGTCATGAGGGGAAGTATAATAGGGCGACTAGAGGCGGACCAAACACAGCAGAGGGTGTCACGGGAGCTGCAAGTGCCACAAAACGTAATATCACGATTATGGCAACGATTCCGCAAGACAGGCCACGTCTGACATCCACGGTGTACAACACCACGAGAAGACATCATCAGCGCCCGTCGACGCCGACGGAGTACTGCTCGGCGGGAACTTGCCACTGTCACTGGAAGAGGTGATTCCAGACACGACTCAACAGGCAACCCTGCCACGCGTCTGAACGTTACTTCAGAGCAATCGGTTTCTGTGTTGGGTTGCATACATTCAGGTTATATTTTAAGCACTTTCGAGGTAATGTTTATAAGGAAAAGCTCCTTTTTTTATGATATATACCAGCGGCCAACCGTTGATGAAGTTATTTTGCGACGCAGGTGGCACCTGCCGACTGGAGTCAAGCTATAGAGAGTCAGCAATCGATATATGTCGAACCTTCCTTGCCTCAGAATGGGGCAAACCTACAAATTTATGACGTCATGTACCGTTATTAATAGCCAGTATTAAGGAAACACGCAGGAGCAGAATGATATAACTGCAAGCAAGTCTTACGGTGACTACACATTGACTGTGACTGATAATGTTAGTCCTCATCTCTCGTCGCCTGTGTTAATGAGAATTCCATGCACCAAAGGATGTAATTTCTGATGTCAACCACGGATGCAATATTCGGCCTCCCCTTTGATCATAATCAAGTTACTTTGATTTACGCATTGATAATTAATTCTGCAACAATAAAGTTACTATGCCATAATAATTTATTACAGTGTTTACGTTGAAACTTCGTGAAATTATTTGCTCAACCTGGCATATTCTAATAAACAAAATCATGCAATTGTATTGTTATAAAATTAGATTTTTTCAATCAATCGATCCAAATATGTCTTGTAATTGTGATATAAGGAGACGTTTTGGACTGATTTTATTTTATTTCTTGGTTACAAATTGCAATGGAATGATTTTGTAAAGACTTTCCTTGCATTTTAGTGTACTTTTCTTTCAACCCTAGAAGCAGACACGCTGATTTGATTTTATGGATATAATTATAGTGATATATATTAATGAAACAGATAAATTAATATGACTTTACGGATTCCTTACATATTTTATTTAAAAACTAGTATACGTATTATAAACAGATACAGAAAAGCAAATGAAACTCTCGCTGCGATGATGAGCCCAAGGTTATATCGATGGCCGAAGCACGGACTGACAGGCAACGTCTGTGTCTGCTATTTTCCCTTTTGCTGCTGAACTCTGCCGCCACTTCTTTTGTCTCGAAGATGCTCCCAGTTGACATCCTGCAGTCAACTGAAGTAATCACTAGATTTCTAGGTCCATACCTTGTAACGACCGCCATGTTAGGCAGATTTCAGTTGTGTATTGGCATTTACCTTATTCGTATACTTTCAAGTTCAGAATTTCGATTAAATTATTTATACTTAATTGTTTTTATAATTCATGTATATATTCACGATTTATCTTATGTTATAATATTATTCGCGTATTTTTGCAACATTTATTCAGAATTTATAGGCTAATAATTATGCCAAATAATATATGCAACGTTTTCATTGTTTAAGCACAAGTTAAATACATCTCTTCTTAATATCTATTTTTGTTCAACAATGTACAAGATTGAAGTAATTTGTCTTCGTTATAAACTAAATCTTTATTTAATCATTTTTATGTGCAAGGGCAAATATGATTTATTTTATAAAATCAGTTTAATTATTTCTATATAGTTTAATATTGTAATATTATAGCAAAGTATATCTCCCTCGTTTTCAATGAAATATCGTATTCCTATTGGCTGTTTATGTTAAGAGTGGGGGAACCACGCTTCGTGTTCTTGGCGATGTAAAAACTTCCACGTTGGCATTTTTAATTGTTGCCAACTTGAACTTTAGCTTACTATCGCTAATTAACATTGATGTGTTATATAAATTATCAGTTTTTCTTGTGTTATTTTATGTTATGAGTTTGTATTGGACGTTAGAACAATCTGTTATGCTGCGCCTCGCGCTTGAGGTAGCAGTTAAGGTCTTGCTATTAACGGTGAAGGCGGTGCGCGGATTCTGTCGTGATAAATAAGTTACTCATCACTGCCTACAAGCGAGCAGGACCCAACACATTATATTTTTGGCTTGTGCGAATCAGTATGTACGCGCGCGATTCGTAATTAAAGATTTTGGACATTATAATTATAAAATATTTGGAATTTCATTTACTGTCACGTGTTGCAATTCGGTGGTTACCTTCCTGGAGGAAGGGTCGATCTTCTTAATCCCGAACCCTGGGTGAGAACTGGTGCTCCCAACTGACCAGCCGGAGCAAGGAGTGGTGGCACGTTGCAACCTGTTATTTTGCTACGTCCTGGACGTATGCGATTTAGAGATATTTGCGTTTCATGTACACAGCAGCCTCTACTGAAATTCTATGGGAACTAAAAATTCCTAAATGAATTATAAATTCCTATAAATGTCTAAATGAACTATAAATTCCTATAAATGACTAAGAGCTCTATTTTGACTTGAAAAACGCCTGTTAAACCATTCGCTTGGCTTCAAAAATAACTTTTATTAAGAACGACTCTTAATTTTTACCACAAAGGTTTGAGACCCTTGAACGTTGAGACCTTGAACGAATACGAGCGGCAAGAAAAATAATGCAACAGCAAGGGGTGTCGGCGTATGTGCAAATTCCCATCTTCTTCCAGCTTGCACTACGAAATTTGAAAAATGTGGAGCAAACAGACTGGATGAGGCGTTCTCCGTTGTTAAATGCTGTATTTCCCATGTAGCTAATCAAACAAAAGCGGTCTGTTTTGGAACAGAATCCTAGCTGCAAAGTCATTCAGTTGTTAAAACAGCAACCCTGCAAGTGCCCAATCACGTAGCCTATTTCCCCCATTGACATAACAGATAGGTGAAAGGGGAGGGTTTGCGCCGAAAACAACTGCCCTAGTATAGAGGTTGTTCATCAACGAGAGAAGACCAGTGCAAGCCTACCTGCGGTTTGAGTTCTGAGGTTGAGTTCTTTTAGCACACATTATGCATATATAGACTAATAGAGACTTGACCTACAATTTAAAGTGAAATCCGGATCATTATGTGCATCCAACGGACATCGAACCTACGACCTCTTCGCTACCACTAAACCTCGAGCAGAACCAAACCTGCCTTGGAAATCACGAGCTGTTGGAGTTATGAAGTTTGCACCAATAACTTCCTGCGGCGTAGAGATAAAGTTCTCCACAGACCCTTCTGGGTTGTAACGATCACATTGAAAGTTAATGGGATTGTTACAACACGGAAGTGTCCGTGACTGTACAGCACCTACTCACGGACAACTGGAAGAACTTCAACACGGAGAACATTGAAAAGCATATGGTCGTGCAGTGTTTAAAAATGATTTTACATTGGACAAATTGAACATTTTTTATAATCAAAGGATAGTATTGATTGCACTAAAAATAGTAGTAACTTTTGTATACAAAATGCATCTAAAATCAGTTTTTTCATAAAACTATTATTAATTGATAAGTATGCCTATTAATTTATTATAAGTACCTAAAAGTCCTAAAATGGAGTTTTTAAAGTCCTAAATCTCTCTTTCTTAGCAGCGAAAATCCCTTCCCTAGTAATCACCCTGCCTTCGCTCCGAGAAGGGAGGTGCCACCATCGAGTGTCAAACCGTGGAGCTAACTACGTTTCCACCGCCGAGTCGGCCTCGGTTGACCGCAGATACGTAGTTACTTCGTAGATCACGTCATGGTCGTCTCGTACGTCCGGACCACATAAGCCAGAAAAATATAGCGTAGATAAAACCACGTTTACAAATAACTGCTGAATTGATGGACATTAAAAATTAAACAAAGATATATATATATATATATATATATATATATATATATATAAGTCGGTGACGTCGAGGAGCTCTGGTAATGCTCACACGTAACGGGTGTGCCTTGATTTGATCATGTAATTGTATCAGAGTTTCCAACCTTTATTTTTCCTTAACAATTTTAATGCAATCATCAATTATCGTCACGATTGACCTAAAGAGCGACATACAATATTAATGCCACACAAGTGAATGTTACGATGCATAGAAACCCTGCTTCATCGAGTGGTGCGTGCGATGTAATTCAAAAAAGAGTTCCATCCATATCTCATTACCTTTATTACAGTTGCAATATACCGGAAGTATTAAACAGACCTCGTACAGGCGCTTTGCATGAACGTTGTGGGTAATACTCAAAAATGTTTTTTCCTAAATTGCCATTATGGTTTATATTGTTCTTAAAACATATGTTAATTTTCAATCAATACGTGCAGAGTGTTGTAAATTGCCGTGTTCAAGGCAAAAGTATGTTCCACCACTGGAAAGCAGGAGCCAAAGCATAATGCTCGTGTTAGAACCGATGCGACCCGTTGAAGAAGCCCGGAGAGAAAAGCAAAATTCCTAACAAGAGGAGAAGTTGGGAGCTCTCTTGGAGGAAGCTGTTCAATTTATAGTCTACAAGTATCTTCGTTGTCTCGAATGTCTCCGCCAGGCCGAGAGTTGTGTAAGTCGCCTTAAAGCAGGCGAGGAGAGTGGAAAGCTCTTGTTGATTGGGGCCTGGGGGGAGGAAATCTTGACACAATCTGGGCAATCAATACACGTAGGCAAACGGATCGCAAACAATTTGAGCCGGTCTCCTCTCCCCATTGTTGGAAACAAAGGAACAGAGTATTAAGGAGTTAGGGGAGGATTCCAGGGAGGCAAAATTGAATCGAAAGAAGCACGAAGTACGAAATGAAAGGGATTAGATAGCTCGAAGCGTGGAAGTGTCGCAACTTTAATATTACATGGGGGAGAAACAGAAGGTAGGAGTTCATTGATGTCGACTACGAGACAGATCTTTCCAATGCACGTGTTCGAAGTGAGAGTTCTTAAACTCTACACACTCTCGCTCGCTCTCAACCACGTGCCATTTTTTTCCAAATATACACAATTAACCCAAATGGAAAGTATTATCAACTAAACTTCAAACAAGAATATATGAATTACATTAAAATCTTGGGCATCTAAACAACATCCAACAACGAAAGTAAACTTTACCATATTTCACTTTCACGTAGTATTCCGTAACATCAATTTTTAGAGAAGACGGAAATAATATTATCAAATTTGCCCCTTCTTATTTACTAAACTAATGTGTAAGATTTTCTTAAGCCTTAAAGCAGTATAAGAAACAGTAATTTCGTAATCTTAAAAGAAACATTTGAAAGAACAAATGAGAAATTAGAAAATATATATAAATGTAAATAAGCAATTATTCACAAATTTCAAAAATGGCACCAAAGTGTGAAAGAATACACCTGAAGACATCACAAAGGCTCAGTTTCCTCTAACAATGCGAAACATAAAATTTTATGTTTTTATAAGATATCGAATCTCATGGGTCCCAATCGTGCTTTCATTAACAAAATATAATATTAATAATAATTGTAACTATTAATTAACGAGTTAAATTTCTAGTCAACTTTTTATCTTTATTAGTACAAATAATTTAATGAACAATATACCTGTAATTCTTAAATCATTAATGGATGTTTGTGAGTGTCTATTCATCAATTTCATCATATCATCACTCATTCCCATCTTCGCAAATTAGCCAAAGGTGGCACAAAAAGCGAAGTAAAATAAAGGAAATCAAATAAAATCATTAATGTATTCTTATTTACAATTTCTGACACTCAGCTCGCCAAAATGGAATGCTGTGTCTCACAGGCCCCACAGTCACAACCTGGTTGTTGAGTTTAAAGAAAATGTAACTTTAAACTTAAATTATGATTTAAATGTACTTAAAAACGTTAAAATTACGTTCAGAAACATTAAAAATAATAACGGGTGTCCCACTCGCTTTCGAACCCGAAAAAAAGTTATAATTTCCTAACAAACATACATAGGAAAATGAAATTCACAATACACGTACCTTGTTTCATGCTGAACACGAGGCAGGGTTGAAAATTAAAGGCACGCGTAAAAACAAAGACTGTAGGTGGCGTCAGGAGAAGTGATGCGTGTGGGTTAGTGTGATGCGCGAGTCCCTGCATCGCGAGGATGGATCGGTACACCTTACCAGACCGCGTGTTCATTGTAAAGAAATATTGGATATCGGGATCGTATCAGACCGTTCAACGTGAATTTGGACGCCGTAAAGGACCATTGAAGGTGGGAGTTCGGTGTGAAATTTCCCGACAGCGTATCATTGGACCCATCATCTTTGAAGATATAGTAAACTCACAAGTTTACTTACACATCTTCAGTGCATTTGTGAATCAGCTGAATGATGAATAACTGCGTCGCTGTTATTTCCAACAAGACGGAGCGACATGACATACTTCCAACGTGTCTATGGCAGAAATTGAGTCCATTTTTGGTGACAGAATCATCTCCAAAGGATTGTGGCCGCCAAGATCCCCAGATTTGCCACCTCTGGATTTCTTTTTATGGGCTTTCCTTAGAGGTTGTGTCTACACTAACAAAATACGATCACTGCAAGAGTTGCGAAAGAACATCGAGAATGCGATTCACGAGATCACACCGGAGACTCTACAGCGGACTTTTCTCAATATGGAACACCGTGTATAAACATGTCTGGACGTCCAGGGAAGACACTTGCAGCACCTGCTGTGACGATCATGTATTCAGCATGAAACAAGGTACGTGTATTGTGAATTTCATTTTCCTATGTATGTTTGTTCGAAAATTATAACGCTTTTTTCGGGTTCGAAAGCTAGTGGGACACCCTGTACATTAATCCATATGCTGTACATGCTCAGCGCATTGAAATCCAAGAGAAACAGAAAAAAATATTAACATCTGAGCAATTTTCCTTTTAGTGCCAAACATAAATTTCCAGGAAATATTTATTTAAGCAATTCAAAAACTCGTTGTTTTACCATTTCACATCCCAATCGTTGATGCCCCATCAAGTGCAGAGATGCAAATTCAAATTCGTTCTCATTAAAGGACGTGGTTTAGCCAGTGGGTCTATGGGCAGATTACGAATGACCTTCTCTTTAAAAACTTGCTTGATTTAAAATTACCGCTAAGGTAAAATGCCCCTAAATTCCACGTTAACAATTTATCGCAGACAGCCTTCATGACTTGGAGGGAAAACGTTTCGTTATTATCTCACATAGGAAACACATTAATTAATTTTTTAACATACCAATGGGAATTAACCACTAAAGCAGGTTTAGATTTTAATTTTAATTTTGTGACTATTAAAACAAATTTTTATTTTTCTACAATATACGTGGAATCAGGTTTCTAAATTTCTCGCTAAGTCTTACTTACTGTAAGTATCTCGCTGAGTTTTAAAAGTTACAAACAAATGAAAATGTGTTTTGGAGAAAACATACGCCATTCGTAATCAAAGATGGAAATGGTTTCTTATGCTGAATTATTAATTACCGGATTTTACATACATATGTAGAAGACGTGTAAGCTTATTTGTCTCGGGTAAACTATATTATAGGGAATATTTATATTTATTTAAAAATATTTGAAAACTGTAGATGATTCTCAAATTGTGTAACCTAAAACCTTTTTAGTTGGTCTTTTTTATCACTGTAAGTATATCTTTGCATCCCTTCTTCATAATAATAATAGTATTAAGATACAGAGACAAGTCTTCTTCCTTTACGTCTTATTTAATCTTCTAAATTAAATATTCTAACAAACCACCTAAAGTTCAAATCACCAACCATGAGACCTTCTGTAAACAAATCAACGTACATGCAGAAAGTATTGCAAACTCATAGAAGTAAAATAATCCACACGAAAATCCAGCGTTGTTACAGGATTCATTATGTAAGGTAAAACAATGGCCAATTTGTAGTATGGGATACGCTCCCGCAAATGACATCTCACTTTAAACTCAATGCTCTTTCTTTTGTACTTATTGCTTCACCTTATGGTTAACTCTTTGCACCAGTAATCATTTCCCATAAATTTGGCTTCTTTCTGTGTATTTCGAACTTTGAAAGTAATACAGAGAAAAGTTCTTCGAAAGTGTCTAGGACTGATGAAGAGTACGTACTCCCAATGTTGTGTGTGGAAGCATGCGAATGGAATTTAAGTTATAGGAAAAGAGAAATGTCTATTAAATATCTGTTAAAAACAATGTCAGAAGTTAATCATCCATTTAACGACATTCTATTTGACTTGGTTGAATTATATGATACAGGCAAAATTAATAACTGCGAAGATATAGGATGGGTGCAATTATATAATGAGTACTATGAGGATCATCAAGAATTATTGAAAGTAAGGAGTAAGCCCATATATTCTCTAGATTTTCCTGTTTGATAATATAGAGATATTTATTTTCCTGAACAATATACAAAATATGATTACATGGAAAGATGGAAAGATTATTACTTTATATATACAGACGGTTCAAAAAGTAGTCAAAATGTAGGATGTGCTTTTTATGATGTACAGAAGAAGGAATCAATTATGATACATTTACCGGAAGATTTTTCCATATACATATTGAATGCATTACATCCAGATGAAAATTATATTATTTTTTTTTTCTGAAGAGGAAATTGTATGCTATTTCTGTTGGAAGGATGTTATTATCTGTCTTAAAGGAGGAAGTGAAAGTGCTGTGGGACACGCTGATTGTGTTGTTTGTTGGGAAATACTCGTAGTACCGACTTAAAGAAGAAATACAGTTGTGTCTATGTGTTGAATATATACACACACCTTATTCATTGCTTGATTGATTTGGTTTAATTTACATCGAATTCTGACACATTATGGCTAATCGCTAAGATGTGGTTGAGTGATATGAAGAAATTGAGGGAGGGTCACTCACATATCCACGCAGCGATACAAACCCAATAACCACTGGCGTGGTAGGGCGGCCGCTATGGTTGCCCACTCCACCACGGACGACGGCCTACGTACATATACATATCTATACAAGGTTCAGTGAAATTAAAACTTTAGGACTCCAACAATAGTATGCAGCCCAAGTCAGCTCTTAGTTACAATAGGTCCTCAACGTAAAAGCACTGATTAAGTGATCATCAGAACGTCGTTATGTCACTTTAAATATTGCAACACTTGCATAAGTAAAGAGCAGTATTTTGTTTTACCTCTGGAAGCCTAAAACGTACATAATTATTTCGACGCATTGAAATTCATTATTGCTTTGTATGCCTCTGAGAGCACTGAGCAATGTTTTACAATGACGTTACTTAGCGAACAGATGGATGAAAGTCCAGGAAACCTTAAAAGGACTTCTTCACTTGTTCAGCCCTGCAAATATGTGCAGGTGAACAAATATTCTACTTTGAATATGGCAAATTTGTGCAACTCAAAAAGAAAAAAAATAGCAAAAAAGGGTAAAAACAAATTAAGGTTTTGTATTACTCACCCATGTAATTTACAATAACCGTGAAACGAAATTCATTCCAACGTCATCTCCCTCTTCCTCGAAATGCACAGTCTTCCCTCCTGTCACCAGGATCTATATAATTAATAACCTCAAGCAGATTTCGATAAATTCAAAGAAATATTCCCATTCCCTCTCCCCATCCTCTCCCTCTCCTGTATTATTGTATTACTTGATTCGTTATCCTCCTCCATCACCAAGATGTCATCATAATTCACTAGTCCTAATTTTGCATTGTCTGAAGAATATTATTTCGAGTGAGGAGGAAATTTCCGTTGTTATGGAATATTTACATGCTCCCTAAAATTAACATGATTTACGATTTTTATTGGAGACAAAACGGGTAGTAATAAAAATTAAGAGGCAATCCACGATGAAGGTTTTTCACAGTTGCAGAAATATCAGCATGTTTTTGAATAAGTCTTTAAGAATGACAATTTACTTCACATTGTGAACGCGCAAGTGTGTGTGTGGGGGGGGGGTAGGTTCTGGGGGGGGGGATGGTATACCATAGTAAGCAAAATATTTTGCAAAGTGTCCACCTTACCTTGTCCCAAGGTAAACAATCCCACAGTAAACAATTTTCACTTTGAGTGCTGAGATATTATGAAACACAAAAACTTCATCATATATGTAAGTGTTCAACAAGAAAGATTATGTAGATGAAAGTACTTAGTCTTCTTTCCATAGTTACCACTAAATCTTACAATATATTTTAGTGTCATGAACACCTGGGTTGTGATGAACCTGTTGAAAGTCAGTGAGGTCGTTTCAACCCCCAGAAGTGTCCCTGGCTTTACTAATAGTGATTTGTTCTTCAATTTCTGTTTGATCAACAATTGAACACACACTTAGAACAGAATAATAATAATACAATTTTATATCTGTAATATTCCAAAACACAAAACGTAATTCTAATGATTTTTTGACCCTTAAATATTGCATTCTTGCAAAGTCTGACATAATTTTAACAAATATTCATACTTTGTATATTGCAAATAATTTATGATGAAAACTCTCTCTATTCCAAGGTCTGATTTGTTAAGGCGAAGAAATTTTATTTTAAGGTTTGTGAAAGGTGGCTCAGCTTTCCAGAATTTCTTCCTTTGAATTTAGAAAGAACAGTTCATTTCCATTATCTTGAATGAGCTGGATTGGCTATTAGGAAGAAAGTCGTGGAATTAGATAAGGCAGAGATTACTACAGCGTTATTTCGCGGGAAGAAAAGCCAATTAAAGAGTTGGATGCAATGTTGGGAAGTGGGTATAAATTCAGGAATATCTTGAAATGTTGACGTGTTAAAATATCACAGCTTGCGGAAAGAAAATGCATTTTATTTTCCAGAACGTAAATGGTCGTATACGGAGAATTTAGTGCCAGTTACAAAGGACGTCGTATTTAATGATAATTCAACTCATCGCAGGTCTTAATCAGAATTGGTTCCAATCAATGTAAATTATTTAAAACTCTGAGGAAAATATTGTAAGTTGTCAATACCCTTTGCTACGAGAACTGATAACTACAAACACACGCACGCAGAGACACATACGTCGTTAATAAAAGAAATGTATACAAACTGAAATACATATATTATAATTATGGCCTTCCCGATGGCGCAGCCTTGTACTCAAGGGGTCCCTGGTTCGATACCCGGTGGAAGTACATAGTGGTTCGGATCCCACTTTAAACTGTAGGTCCAGTCCCGATTAGCCTTACTGTGCCTTACTTAAAACATCAACTCAAACCGAACTCAAAATATAATATAATTATTACAGAGACAATTGAAATAATTTATTCTGAACATTATTCTTCAAACTCGTGCTTGCTACAGAGTGCACAAAGAAAAGGAATATTTGTAACTTTGACAATTGTAAATACGCTATAACCGACTGCAATTTTGGATCAGATGAAATTGTGATGAGTCACGTTAGCCCCTTCCAAACAAATATAAAAATAAAATGTATATGCAAGATGGCGGACTTTTAAGATGTCTTCCATATCTGATTAGAAAATTGGCTCCTTACTCCCCATTGAGAGGTGTTGTGTTGATAACCACACACACTTAGGTTTACAAATCCGTCAGGGAAATTATAAATCACCTATGTGTGTATGTGTATGTGTGCGTGTGTGTGTGTGTGTGTGTAATATATATACGTATGTGTCTGGAAATTATACGTATGTGTGTGTCTTGAATTGTCGTTTTAAGTTCACTTTATGCACAGAAAGGTTAATCGAGACTGGACCTACAGTTTAAAGTGGGATTCAAATAATGTGGCTCCACCGAGTAGCAATCCCGGGGAAACCTTGATTACGAGACGACGACGTTACCACTTTTTTTTTTTTTTTAAAAAAAAGGAAGAGCTCCAAACGGCACCCTCCTCCACATATCATACTCATATCAATTAATCTCAATTCGCTTTTACGTACAATCGGAAAACCGAACCGTAACTAGCGCCAAGGCAACCGCTAACACACATGCGAGTTGGGCATCTTCGGTAGCACGGCTTGTAAGTCGCAGCCGTAGGTCAGACCGTCGTTCGAATAGTCTTCTCAAGGGCTACCTACCTCTTCAAGACCAGCGTGTGCTTCGTCGCCAGCCACGGTAAGAAGACTTGGGCCGTCGAACTCAGGACTCCGTGCTCTGTCGTCGGACGTCTGCACCCAACCGCTTGGCCGAGATGTAAGATGTACATCGTCGATATCCCTTAAAATTTTCCACTCTCTGCAAGTAGCCTGTCAGCGAGATTGTATGTGGATCTTCATATATTTTATTCTAGGGAGAGAGAGAAATGTATTATCGATATGAAATCTTCAATCTAATGACCCCAAAGAACTTTCCACCTCAGGAACTTTCGGAACTAAGATCTTAGACATTTTAACTTGGAGAACCGATGACACAGTGACATCCCTATAAATAGAAAAAATAAGATGCTGGCTTTTTGTTTTTGCAGCACTCAAAATTTACCTGTTAGAACCTGTGTAAATTATGCGTATTCACTTTAAACCATCGCAGGCATATATGGACATTATGTTTCTCCAGTACACGCTGCGCACATCGTCGTGGCTACGAGTACGCGGCGTGATTTGGAATTTGGCCACGTTAATGGCTGCGAGAGTCTCCCATCAAAGTTCGCTCACGAACAAACTCTCCCCATTCCTCGCTTCCCTCGTCCCATGTAATTAGCTGAGGACAATTGTCATTTTCTGTCGAATCACCAGCTTTCATGTTGGTAGCTTTTGCACGTTATTGTTTTCGCAGCGTAAACCGGCGGATGGAATTGTTGCCTGTCCCAACAAACACAGCGCCCAGAGATTGGTTTAATTCCATATGGAAAACTATGCAAAAATTCTGTCGATTCTTGCATTGCTTTGCAGGCTGATGAACTATGCCTTTGTTAGGCTACCTGCAACACAAAATTACATTTTCTACAAATTGACTGTATAAATTGACTCTTTGCTTTTTTTTCTACATACCTAGGTATATTTGTTGACAATATTTCATTCCATTGCTTGTCGTTATGTGAACAATCCTCACACATTCAAATCCACGACTTTCTTTCAGTTATCTTCGGAGAGTGTTATCAGGAATACATTTCACATCCACGTCCGTACTTGTGAGGTCCCTGGGTTATACATAAAGAGCAGTTACGGTGATTAGGGGGTCAGTCTCCCGCACATTTTGCCACTTTTGGCCTCGCACTATGCTAAACCTTATGTACCAAGGGAAAGAACACTGACCTTGCCCCACTATTTTTGGCACCTTGCCCCTCTTCCCTCAGTTTTGGAATACAATTGCCTCCACTGATAAAGAGGTTCTGCTAGGAAGAATATGGGCTTTGAAATAGATTACATGGTTTAAAACTAAAGTGTCCAATTTATGTTATAAAAATGTACTATTAATAACTGTTCATTTAACATAAAGGGTAGGGTGTATCGAAAAAAACTTTTTTCGAAATGTTAAGATGGCTAGTGCGGAAAACTGGCCATTTGTGACCAAAAAGACGTCTGATTTTTTTCAGAATTTTGGAGGTCGTTTAGGTGGCGCGCATCGACCTTGAAGTTTTGATAGTGTTATGCAACACGCACAACAATTTCACAAAAATGTCATTATTTGGCTATTTCATGTCTTTTTTTCTGCATTATGGTCGTTTATTGTTTTGTTTGTGGCAAATATGCTACATTCGTGCCTCAAGGGTGGTTTCCTATGCTGCTTACGTATGCTTTTGGTCAAAAATTGTCAATTTGAAGCTAAAAAGTCAATTTTTTCTATTGATGGTTTCCAATTGGTTTCGACTTTGTTTTTTAGTCGAAAGTTTTCCGATATAAAATACTAAATAAAATATTTTGGCTTTCTAATTGCTAACAGTTTCTCAATTTCTGTCCAGCGCTTCGCTTATTTTCATAGCTTATTATGCTTTTAAAATAACCAAGAGCTCACCACGAGGAGGTGGCTGGACTACGAGCTCCACCCACCCACCTACCTAAATTATGTTGGCAAACATAATTTTACTAAGGGGCAGGCCACGATTTTCTTCTAGTTTTCTCCTTTAACTTTATAGTCACTTTTTGTTCGAAATGTCGGCATATGTTCTCTAGATTATCAATTTCGCTTTGATGTAGCCATAACGTGCGCTGGCACCGAAAACGGAAGAAGCAGCCTCTGTGATGATACTACTACACAAACTACATAATGAAGGTGTACGCACCGGTGCGGTTTGGGATCAAGAAGGATCCATCGATAACTGACGGAGCCCGACACCTCTGGAATTTGATCCATTTGTCCAGATTTCTCCCGCACCACTTGAGAGATCTGATTGATAGGGTCATTCAACAAAACACATTCTTCGCCCATCCTGAAAATCTCCTGCTGGCTTTAATAACGGGCCAAAACCCAGAAATAAGAAGTCTTGGTTGGCAAAGAATTAAGAAAGCAAGAGGATTGAAAAAAGGCAAAAGAATTCGCACTTTTGTTTTACCAACCATCAATTTTAATGCAGACCAATACTATGACATGGTTGATTGGGCCTCATGCTCCCTCCACGAGCCTCCGTTGACCAACAATATTAGAAATGAAGAAGTAGATGACTACATTAAAAACAAAAAAATGTCGGAAATTCAAGACTTTCCCTGCCACACACAAGGAGTGGAGCGACTTGTGAAAATCATAACAGAGGCTGCTTCTTCCGTTTTCGGTGCCAGCGCACGTTATGGCTACATCAAAGCGAAATTGATAATCTAGAGAACATATGCCGACATTTCGAACAAAAAGTGACTATAAAGATAAAGGAGAAAACTAGAAGAAAATCGTGGCCTGCCCCTTAGTAAAATTATGTTTGCCAACATAATTTAGGTGGGTGGGTGGGTGGAACTCGTAGTTCAGCCACCTCCTCGTGGTGAGCTCTGGGGCCCGATCCTGTGGCCGAGTGGTTGTCGACCTCCGTGGCGAAGTGGTTAGCAGAGCGCGATACAACGCCAGGGGTTCTGGGTTCGAGTCCCGGGTAAGGCATGGGTATTTGTGTTTGTCCTGATGAAAAGAAACTGAGAAACTGTAAGAATTGAAAAATGTAAAAAGTGAAATAAGTGTGAATGGTGGGGGAAACCTTCGTGTAGGGGGTATTTCCTTTAAAAAAAAAAAGTGGTTAGCACATCGCGCTGCGACGATAAGGGTCCCGGGTTCGAATCCTGGTCGGGCTTGGTTGTTTGTGAATGTCCATTCATCAATTTCATCATTTCATCACTCATCCCCATCTTCACAAATTAGCCAAGAGGCACAAAACGCGAAGTAAAATAAACTAAATCAATCAATCAATCGTGGTGAGCTCTGGGTTATTTTAAAAGCATAATAAGCTATGAAAATAAGCGAAGCGCTGGACAGTAATTGAGAAACTGTTAGCAATTAGAAAGCCAAAATATTTTATTTAGTCTTTTATATCGGAAAACTTTCGAATAAAACACAAAGTCGAAACTAATTGGAAACCATCAATAGAAAAAATTGAATTTTTAGCCTCAAATTGACAATTTTTGACCAAAAGCATACGTAAACAGCATAGGAAACCACCCCTGAGGCACGAATGTAGCATATTTGCCATAAACAAAACAATAAACAACCATAATGCAGAAAAAAGACATGAAATAGCCAAATAATGACATTTTTGTGAAATTGTTGTGCGTGTTGCATAACCAAATCACTATCAAAACTTCAAGGTCGATGCGCGCCACCTAAACGACCTCCAAAAAATCTGAAAAAAATCAGACGTCTTTTTTGGTCACAAATGGCCACTTTTCCGCACTAGCCATCTTAACATTTCGAAAAAAAGTTTTTTTCGATACACCCTAATAAAGGGCCTTCCCGATGGCGTTGTGGTAGCGTCGTCGCCTTGTAATCAATGTTTCCCGGGAACATAGAATAGATAATATGTTTCTGTCACGCTGTGAAAGACATCCACTGACATATTGAGACTCTTAGGACTATGGGGACCAAGCATTATCAAGAACTGAAGTATTAGAGTGGCACAAGACATTTGTCGGTGAATGACGATTCAAAATCTCAACATCCTTCAATCGTAAGCATTCCAGGTGCCTTGACTCGCACGAAGAAACTTAACGAGAAAACCGTCATTGTGATGAAAGCAATTGATTACATATGATGTGTGATGAGCTCCGTGACAAAACTTTGATCTTGCACCAAACTTTATTGGTAAATTTGTTACAGAGAGTACATGCAAGAAATCTAGACATCTGTTCGTGCACCTACGATAATGCTGAGCTTCAAAGTGCTCTTGTCGTGCAAGAATTTCTTGCTAAGCACCAAATAAAATAATTCGATACGATTTGTTTTTGTTCTCCCAAGCAAAAAAATACACTGAAAGGAAGACGTGATAGTGAAATTTCAGCAATCTGCAAGGCAGTGACGAATGAGCTGATGTACGTACAAGATTAAACTTTCTCCATCGTCTTCCAAAATCTCTGGAGACGCTGACAGATGTGTATTGACGGTTGAGGTCACTACGATATCTTATTTTCTGCAGTTACATTTCTAACAAACGTATATGTGTGTGTGTGTGTGTGTGTGTGAGAGAGAGAGAGAGAGAGAGAGAGAGAGAGAGAGAGAGAGAGAGAGCGAGAGAGAGAGAGAGAGTAAAGAAACAGTGAATATTATTATATACCGTATGTACAAATTATTCATTCCAATTAATATATTTCGCACATATAATTACTTTGTATTTTTTTCTCAAATACATAAATGTTTCTTCATTCTTTCCACCATTCATTTATCTGTATCTTTCATCCTGTTTTCCTTGTTTTTGGTACGTACCATCATTCTTTTGCCTCATCTGCTTTTCACTTTTACAGAAAGCTATCAAATTCTTTATTACACTCCTCTATAATTTCATATTTTGCCTTTCCACAATATAAATTTAATTGATACCCTTTATACATTTCCGCTTTGCACATTAACACTTACAACCATGTGCAATTATTAATTATTCTTCAATGTAGCCAACATTACACACTGCTGCTCTGCTTCGCTTTTCTTTGAATTGGATATGTCTCCTAGTTCTATGTGAATCTACAAATTCTACCACTTCCAGAATTATTGCTGCGGCCTTGATGTGCTCGCTGAGGAGTGGTGGCGGTGGGAAGTCAGACGTCCCAGATTTGAATGCACGTGATCCGAAAAACTATTGCGTATAAATTTCACCTTGAACATCAACAAACCCATACGCTTTTGTACGGTACCACTATTTTGAAAAAGAAAAAAATACTGGCTGAAAATATGAAGTACACTAACCTTCTTCTTCGTGTGGAATTTGTGTATCTTAATGCTTCTCTGCTGACACTACAAAACATAGCATTTGTTCAGAGATGTTTCACTGTGCTAAAAGGCCACCATTTTGAAAAACAAAATTGTCGAAATAACACTTTTGTGTTACAATATAAGAGGTGCTTCTATCTTGTAAACTCGTTTAAATCTTAATATAATACAATTACTTAAACTTAATAGTAATGAGTATATACTGATCTCCATGTAAAGAGGCCTGCTAGTGATTTCACTTACATCTCATAATGTGTCTTGATGATTCCATGCTGCCAAAAGATATACTAAACGAGAATTAGAGGGTTGACCTTAAAGGAGCTTTTTGAAGTGTACAACCAAAATAAACATATTGCGATGCATTTCAGTTAACTTTATTCTGGACGAGGAGACCTGCTGGTTGCTCCCGAGTCCTCACGAGGATCCTAAACGTGTTCTTTTTCAGGAATGTTGCAATTAGACCCTCCTAGGTATTGGAACAGATGCTTTCCGAACAGGAACAAGCGATAACCAAAAAAAAAGCAGGTTCCTCAGGACAAAATCAAAACACCTTAATTAGTAAAAATTACGCATTTTAATAAATTCAAGGATGAGAATGGAAAGCGATCTCTGCCTGTCAGCATGAGGTTATGGACAAATTAGAAAGTGCAGGTACTCATGTAATAAAGACGATTCACATTGTAGCAGCAAGAGATTAGTGCAATTTTGCACATTGTTGTTTCTTTTGTTTGATATCAATATGGAAACGACAAGCACTATTTTAAATTTTGATATGATTTTGAAGAGCGGTTGATAAAGTCATGGCAAAGGTAAGGGGAAGGTAATATATTCGTGATATCCATAGGTAGTTCAAGTTATACAACGAATGTATGTAAAGGTGACAGGTTATCGTTAATTTAAACATAATGGAAACTATTGTTTATTTAAAGCATTAGATTGACCATTGTTTTGCTATGCATTTTTGTGACCTACATGTTTTTGAAAAATGAATTGAATGGATGAGATGCTGCCGGACTCCATAGCTGAGTGGTTAACACAGCGCATTACGACGCCAGGGGTCCCGGGTTCGAATACCGGCCTGGGCATGGGTGTTTTCTGTGAGTCTATTTTCATCATATCCTCATTCATTCCCATCTTCGAGATTAGCCAAAGTGGGAGAAAAGCTAAGAAAAATAAACCAAATCAACAACTAAGGCCAAATAATTTCTCTAATTTTGTCTATAATGAACTGAATTAAAAGGATGCAGAAATATAAATTAAGCTTGCAAGGGAAAGTAGTCCATGTGGAATATTGTGTGTAAAGCTTAAGATGATTATCTGAAAGTGAACAGTCGTCCCAAGACAACTTAGATCAATCGCGAGAAATAGACGAGTTCTCTCTTCCACTTCCACCTACATGAAACAGTGGAATGCTGAATGATTGAACGTACAGTTCATCTAGTGCGTATGTTAACGTAGAAAAATAAAGATCTTGGAGCAAACTATTCAAAAGACTGTATTGTTTTCAACGACACATGCTGGTCTCAACTGCGTGGAGTCGCGTGTTTCCTCAATCCTCCCACACCGGTGGATTCCACCTGACCTGAGTTTTTCCATTTGCGGGTGATGAAACGAGTGTGTGGGCAATTATATCTTCAATAAATTATGATAATTCCCTCGCGAAAGTTCGTTATGCTGTATTCCGTGCCGCTGTTGAAGTTCTTTATCATACGAGATGGAACGTTCGGAGATAGGATTTTTCCGTGGAAATCATCTTATGATGCTAGATGGTGTACTTGGTTCCTTCAAAATGTACTATTTCAATTACAGAGCGACCGAAAACGATATAAAGGAGCATTCATAGGATTAATGTCTGCAAACCACTCTTAAAATAAAATTGCAATATACGATAATGTCTGCAATGTGTTTTAATTCCGCCAGAACTATTCTACCTCTCGTCACGATACATTCGTATATTTTTACACAAATACACACACACACACAAAACGTTACCACTAACACTTTCACTTAGTTTTGTCCAGAGGTCATTCACAAAGTTTGGAAGCAAGTTAAACTCGCTTGTTTCCTGCTTATCGCTATGAATATCGGAACAGAGCTCCGAGCGGTCATACACTCAAGTGCTAGTCGCTAGTTGATGTGACTTCCATGACTTTTGCCAATATGGTACAATTCAATGATTTCATTGAAGGTGTACAATAGGAACTGAGATTCCTTTTACACATATTTTTTTCCTCCTATTCCAGTAAAAGATTTCTATATTGCTCTTTTCTCTAAATTTGAAAAAATGTAGGGTACCTAACTACCTAGGGTGTCTAACTTTGTTCATCAGTATTTCTTTTCAGAGCAGTATTTTGTTCCCAATTTCATCCTTTATTCAATCGAATATCTTCATATAAGAACCTCTGTAGGGTTGAATGAAGATTTGAAAATTCTCATCAAAGTTCGATTTCATCCATCGAAAATCAGAATAATATTCTTTAAAACAAAGTGAGTTTCTTAATGGATGTGTTTATTTTTGTTTTTGGTCATGCCTTTTTAACGTTGCAACCATTTACTTTAGTGTGAAATGACAAACCCACACAATGCAAAATAATGTTTCTGTACGAATCGTTCCACCACGACCAATTCCAGTCGGTACTTGTGTAAGATAAACAAACGCTCACGCCTCCAGTGGCGGCGTCTGAAACTAAACACGTGCGACAATAAACTTGAAGATATGCTGTATTCATTGATTTATAAACCATTTCTGTTACACATACACATTCTTCACAATTAACGGTTACTTTTGTACAACTCATTTACAGAAACCTTGTAGTATTTAAACGTGCAGGTGTTACAGTTCCATTTGCCTAATATTGTGCGTTACACGTTGTCTGTTCCTTCTTTTACAGGAAGGTAGAAAATTACATGTTTATGAATTTCAATGCAAAGTTACCAGCATCCTAATATGTAATCTTAATGTAACATAGCAACTGATTCGAGTGCGTTGGCCTCTATATTTGGTGTTACGTGAAAGCCAATAGTGCAACAAGGCACCAAGAATGTTCAGTTATACTCCATGTGAATAGTTGAAGCATTACACTTGGTCTTTTTGTGCATCACTCTTCTTTATATCCTAAGCACAGAATATATATATGGTCGTCAGAATTCTCGAGGTTGTAATCAGTTGGCTCATTAATTAGAGTCTGGGTGACCTCGAGAGCCATTGTCGGAAAATTTCTCATTTGAGAACACAAGTTCCAGGAAGGGAAACTGCGTCATCGGAGTGGGCTTATACCAATGAGGATGAATGGTGATAGAAAAGCTATTTACGAAGGAACTCTCACAAAAGAAAAAAACATTCTTACGTCAGGGCTCGAACCTCGAACGTCGTTGGTAAGATCGTTAGACTAGCACGCCTCCGAGGCAACACATAGAGGAACAAATAGAAAATCACTCACTTCATACTGGTTCTGATCCCGCTTTAAACTGTAGGTCCAGTCCCGATTAGCCTTACTGTGCATAAAGTAGACTTAAAACACCAACTTAACCAATCAATAACACATAACAATAACATTGAGTTGGTGTTTTAAGTCACTTATGCACAGTAGGTCTAATCGGAACTGGACCTACAGTGCGATCCGAACCACTATGTACCTCCACTGGCTATCGAACCCGCGAATACTTACGTAACAAGCGTCAAAATTTACTAAAACCTCAAACTATCTAAGGGTAACTTTGGTCTCCTCTCAATTTTACAGACGTTTGTCTCGTTCTCGATCTCGTGTCGGCAAGTCTCCAATGGTCCAATCTCGCCCTCATCTAGGAGACAGAGATTTGCCTCTCCTCCGTGCCACACCGTATCATTTCCGTTGGCGATGGCATGGAATTCAGAGTATGTAGCTGGCCCGCAAGTCGGTATGTCGCAATGAAATTCCATTCATTGCGTCAATTACTATCTAAATGCGAGGAATTAGATGGGAATAATTGGAGCTGGAACAGCAAACAACGTTTCCTGAGAAACACAACAACAATGATGCAAGAGCGAGGTGAAATTGTTTAGTTGCTATGGAAATGTTTACTTGTTCGTCGATCTGGCTTTATACTGCAAAAGCGCAACTGATAATTTGAAGCGTTTACGAGGAAACAATTACAGACTACAAAGGTGTCGGTTTATCTGAACAACGTGCATGATCCTCCCAATGGCTAGAGTGATATCACTGTTGACTTGTAATGAAGAAGTTCGATCCATTTGGATAACATTGGGCAATAGTTCGCATCCCACAAACTCTAGGTTTAGTAGTAGCGATATGTCTGCCTGAGCCTAAAGTGGACTTAACAATGTTTTTCTAAGAGCAAATAATAACGGTTTTGGGAAAGTATAATAATAAATAATGATACTTACTATCTTTGTCTTTATACATATCGACTGATTGAGCCTTCTTGAGCATTTTTTAAATTTCACTTAGTGCTCAGATAATTTACTCGGCATTCGACGTATAGGTTATCACCTCCTCTCTTTTCATAGGTGTACGAAAAAATTGGCAACGTACATCACATGCTCTGACGTCACACTACGTAATCTCGAGGCCTCATGTCCGAGCGATCTCACTTATCGCTCAATACTTTGGCAACCTTGTGTTCTGACGTCAAGTGAGATAGCTTTCTAATTTTAGGCTAAGTGCCTACGTTGTTAGGTTAGGCTAGATAGGTTTTGTTCTCTTAGCGTAACTAATAATTTTTCATTGTATTTATGCTAATGGTTCATGGCGTGGTGCTTAGCACAGAGAAGCACTTTTACCTATACCTTTTTATTTATGCTAATGGAACCAAACCTAAGGGGTCACGGGTTCGATAACCGGTGGAGGCACAAGTGGTTCGGATCCCACTTTAAACTGTAGGTCCAGTCCCGATTAGCCATGACGTGGACTTAAAACAACAAATCAAACAATCAAGGAACCAAACCTAACAGAACTAACCTAACCTCGTAAGCATTCCTCGTCTGACGTCAGAACACATGGTAGCAAGACTGTCGTGCGACAAGAAAGACCCGTGTCCGAGCAAGGAGAACAGTTCGTCCACTTCGTCTCGGGTAGTGAAGCTATGAACACACGGAGCAAATTCTACTGCTCTTGATTGATTCATTTAGCTAGAACGTGTTGCTGAACAATTAGTCTCAATGCCCAACCGCCATATCTCACGGACCAATAATTTCATTCTCATTCCTTGTTAATTGAACTTACTTTTTCTACCACGATGGGAATATGTGGTAAAGGATGAGAACTATAAAGGCATAAGCGCAGTGAAACGACCACACCGAATACATGATTTGACCTCACGTCCTCTATTTTGAGACATCGATCGCGACAACCACTTCGCCAATGAATGAGAATCTCAGATATCAGCAGGTCAACCTGAATCAATAACAAGGTGCTTTACGAAACACTCCCAGTAGTTTCTATCTACACCAAGGCCTGTTGCTGTTTAATATTCATAATTAATTTGCATGTATTTAGGATAAATGTGCATATCATTAGAATAATTTACATTTATGTGTTTGCATATATATAACTTTTATGAATTTTTAATTATTTATTTTATGAAAAAATAGAAGGTAATTAGCGTTACTATATGTTATGCATATGATTTTATGTTTATTACTGTAAATTATGTAATGTATAAACAGATAATAATTAATGTTTATAATATTGAAAATAAGATTTCGCTAGGAATGGCGGTAATGGTTGTTGATCAAGTCACAATTACGATTTAAGACGATCCAGGTACTCGAACCAAAGATATGTACTGGTAATAATTATAGTGCACTATGTAATAATAGTGAATGATGCCGGACCGTGTGGACGAGCGGTTAGCACATCGCGCTGCGACGCCAAGGGTCCGGGTTTGTATCCTGCTCTGGCTTGGTTATTTGTGAATGTCCATTCATCAATTTCATCATTTTATCACTCATCCCCATATTCGCAAATTAACCAAGAGGTCAATGCGAAGTAAAATGAACTAAAAAATCAATCAATCAATCAATTAAATAGTGAATGGTATGAAAGACGGTGATCCGGGAAGCTAGACAGAAGACGGAGATTTGAGAGCAGGTAGACGACAAGGGAATTTGAGGGATGCACGGTCATGATCAAATGACGTCAGAACGTCAGACCAAAGAAAGATCCTGTTTGACCAATTAGAAAACGCGTCGGTAGATTTCCAGAACTGTTTTTTCCAAGGTCAACTAGAACGCAAGAACAGGGGAAAGGTATGCAACACTGTAGCAGAGAGCAAGGGGGGGATTGAACCAGACAATAAAGGATGTCTCGGAATACGCGGTCAAGGTCAAATCTCTGAAGTTATGCGTCGCTTGTAGAACCGGTTTCCGCGCCAATTAATATTCCGCTCAGGTTTGCCTCCAAGACACGGGATGCTGAAGCACGGGGATTAGGATAGACATGTTACGACACGTTTCGTCAAAGTAGGCCAACGTTGCACAGAACACAAGAAAAAATGATTTTGAGATATCCAATTACATTGGAGCGAGAAATTTACCTTCATCAAGGACAATGAAGCGTAACGGTTTTATCCGAACTAGGAAAGGAGGAATGCTATCAGGGACTGGGCCTACAGTTTAAACCGAATTCGATCCACTATTTGTTATCATCACGGGGTATCGAACATCCAACCCTTTGATTATTGATTTTGCTAGTAAATTTATGTTACTGCGTGTTTTAATATAATATTGAGTTTATTTTTACCAAACTTTAACTTTATGTCAATTGTTTTACAGGCTTCTTTATGCAAATAACACGATTTAAACGTGTTTCTAATTATATTTTGTACACACAAAGCGTGTTTTGTCAAGTTCTGCCATTTTTTTTACTCAAATAACACAATTTCATCTATTCAGGTAATATGTCTTATTAAATTTTGATATTTTTACAACTCTTAAATTATTATTTACAAGTATATACTTATTCTTACTCGAATAACACATTTCAACCTGTTCAGGAAAGACTTTTAGTTACATTTTCGACACACAAAGTGTGGTTTCTCAACTTTTATCTGTTTATTTTACAAGTGTATCCTAATATTTACTCAAATAATACTATTTTAACAATTTAGGCAATATTTTCTATTACATTTTGACCACGAAAGTGTGGTTTGTCAACTTTTACCATTTTATTTTACAATTTTATACCTATCTTTACTCAAATAACACGATTTGAATTTGTTGTTTATTACATTTTGGACACACATAGTGTGTCTTGTCGAGTTTTGTGTGTTTATTTTACAAGTTTAGGCTTATTATTACTCAAATAATACAATTTAACGTTCGAAAGTTATGCCGGAACACACATACGCACACACACACACACACACACACACACAAATACACCCATTTTTATATATTAGAAGATAGATAGATTATTGATTAGTATTCTAAACCAATACAAGAATTTTATTGTGATTTTTCACAGAAAATACATGAATCTATGGGTGACATTTAGAAAGTAAGTTCCTATTGGCTGTTAGAAAAATACATAACATATTATATATTATAACAGAATCCTTAGCAAGATTAAGTGCTAATATTATGAATTATCAATTAATGCAAGGAATAGAAAATCATTGACTTACATCCCACTTGTATTGTAAGATGTAGAAGTGGAAGATTATGAATTCAGCCAGTAATTTAGGATCTACTGGACAACGGTTCACTATACCCCAACATTGTAAATAATTATTGTAAATTACAATTCATACGAAACGCATTTGTAATTATTTGCTATGCATCTTCCCTTGTTCGTGTTCGGAAAAATATATTCGAATGCTGAACGAAAGCCATTCTAATTGACTAAGTGATTAAGTGTTATTGCTTTGTGTAGTACTATTGTATTTGAGGAACACGGATGTGTCTTTTCTTCCCTTATTACGGACAAAGGACTCGAAGGGTCTAAAATCGAGTTTTATACAATTTTATATAGTTCCTGTTAGCATTTTCAATTTTCCTCCTCATATATAGTTCCTGACCAAGTTATCAGCACAGAAGTTCTAAATTTATGTTAAGTATTGTGATCACACTATTGGTGAATTGGCCGTCTATATGTTTCCAAAACCTTTCACTTCATCTTAAAGCTTTTATTATAAAATTTCAGAATACTAAAGCACCATGACTTTTTAAACTAGTTCTACCCCACTTAACATCTCTGAAAATAAACTTTGACAAACTTGTAACTAAATCAAAGTGGATATAGTTTAGTACAGTCATTCCACTTAAGTTTTAGGAAATCATTACACCCCATGGCACTGAATTCTTTCCCTTCGTCTCCCACGTTCAGCTGCTATAAACTGGGGTAAAAGCTTCGGCTGGTCCTGAAACTTCCATTCTCCGGAGATTCTTTCCGCCATTTTTAAGAATGAGAAGATCCTTTCCTCCTGGGTACATTCGGCGTAAGAGGCCATTGCCACGGTCATCAATCGGACTCCAATCTTCTGAAGATGGGTTTAGTCCGTGGAGAAGAATAGGGCCTCTTGCGGGCGGTATTTCTTCAAACATCTCGAATTTAGGAGGAAATTACGAGCCCCGCTGCGGAGACCAATTTCCCTACCATAATCTTATTCCTTTCATTTCCGGTTTTCTGAAGCCTCCATTGTAATCTCAGCGAATATCACTCTTAGAGACAAAGGCTCGTTGTATCCATCGGGAAGGGAGTTTTCGGTCGATGGATTTATCTCCGATGGTAGGAATGGAAAACGAAGATCCTCTTCCAGGAAAATGCTAATTCCTGTATTGTTGAAAACTTCCACGATTGCTGAAGTAGAGAGATGGGTACCGGTAAACATTACACAGGTCAATTATTCAAATTTAATAATAAGGCCAAAGTTATGGAATAAGAACTACATTCTACTTACCATTGGTTTACTTTACTGTAACTCAAGCCATCTGAAAATTTAGAAGCAGGTCATCAAAAAATGAACAGAACTGCGTGTATCAGATGGCATGAATTAGATTGAAATTAGCGAGAACTGATGAGCGCTACAAAAATGAACAGGTTCATCTTATTCCATTTTATTGCAGTTTTTATGTGAATGTGAGGACACATGAGAAGATCCTTTCCTCCATGGAAAGTGAATCAAGTGCGGTGACCACAACGGAAGAATAATGAGTAAGTGGTAAATCGATATCTGTACGAGGGTAGGTTGATAAATTCGCGGCCTCCTTCTATAAAACACGGATATGTCCAACAGTGGTTGGTGGTTTTATTCACGCTATATTCTTCCTAACACAATGTACTTGCAAATAGAAGAAGTCCAAAGATTGATCTGCAAACCAAGCAACATTGTGATTTTGACGGTGCGATCTGCACCATCAAAATGCGTACACTTCAGAACCATTTTTAATTTTGGGAAGAGATAATAGTCCGATGGTGCCAGATCTAGGTGATATGGTTGATGCTCCTGTATCTGGAACAGCACCTGCTGCACTTTGACTTGAGTTATGGACTATCGTATTGTCCTGCAAGAAAGATGACTCCTTTCGCCAGCTTTCCGCGTCGCTTTTCCTTACGAGGCCACCTTCAGTTTGTCCAGCAGAGATATGTAATACGTGACATTAATGGTTGCGCCACATTAGATAGCCCTCACAATCTCAGAAGACATTTTTATCTTGATAGTATTTCAATTCGGTCCCGGAACCTTTTCTCCTCATAAATTTAAATACTGTCCAAGCTCGATGTTGAAATGAAACAATACGAAATATGGACCGAATTTAAGTTGTGCGAGAGGAAAGGTTTCGGTCCTGTTTCGTAGCCCACTAGAACCATTAGAATTTATGGGTTCCTTGGCCTTTAACGACCAATTGTGCCTCTAGCAAGAATCTATCCCGGGACTTCCTGATTACGAGGCGACAGTGAGACTTCCGGACTACAACCACGTTTTCGTGCGGTTTATACAACTTGCATGCTGCTGATAGGTATTGCCCATCCTAGACTTTATAGGACCGTTATCCATCTTTAAGGCAACGACAACTCAGTAAACATGGCCCGTTATTTACATGTTATTAGCGATCGCGGAGGCGGTTATCTTGAAGTTAGGCTGCTGAATATTGAATCGCCCGGAGCGCCTTGGACTCGCTCGCCGGCGTGGAAATTCTCCATCACGGCCTCCTCCTTCCCATACCACGGAATTGGCTATCCGTGTTCATGCACGCTCAATAACCGTTTCCCCCCTACGTGCTCCCGTACGAAGCCGAACAAATTCACCGAACGACATCGACTTTGTGGAGGAATAAGGCGCTACACCTGGTGGGGAAAAGCGGAACTAACTCACGTGAGGAACATATTGTTGGATGAAATACGACGGGAAAAGGTCCCTCCGCCCCCTGCTCTCGAGGGTTCCCGGCTCCTTGTAACGGCTTCCGGAGGGAACCGTCTCTTCGCTGGCGCTGTGCCCAGCGTCGCGGAGGTCATCACTTTCAATGTTGCCAGGCGAAGAGACTTTCCTCGAGGTTCGCTTCTTGTTATTATAATGTATAATGTGAGAGGCGTGTTACAAAAATGACATGATTAATGACCCGGGTCATTTTCACTTCTTCTTTCTTTTTTGAATAATGCTGTCAGCTTTGAAGTTCGATTCAAAATGCGGACACTTGTAGAAATTTCACTTTAAAGTGTAGGTCCAGTCCTGATTAGCTCATATGGCCACAATGTGAACTTAATCTGCATCACCAATATCATTACATCATGAAAACTATTATATACTATTATAATTAGAGCTTTATGTAACAGAATGGTTAGGGTTCTAGCCTTTGGTGCTCGCGGCATTGGTTCTATCCCCTACGAGGACTCATTTCAATGTTGATCAAGCATCGTGCGTACAATTGGGAAACTACTTGAAAACAAGTAACGGATTCTAGTCTCGAGACTCAGAGCGATATAACTAGATGGGATGACAATACTTCATCAAATGAAAATTCTGCTCTGCAGGCCTTGGCACTTAAAGTGATTTTGCCTCAGAGAGTTTAATTTAGATAAATTGTTTTGGTATTTAGGGAAAAGGGTCCATATCCTTTAGGAAGATTCTCAAATATCACCCTCACTTCTATACAGTACACCTTTGTTACTATATTTACACATGTTAACGAGAAACCCCCTCTGGTGGCTGGATAATCCGTGTAAGTTTTCTATTGTCTGTTTTGATTTGATTTGATTTAGTTTATTTGACTTCGCGTTTTGTGCCTCTTGGCTAATTTTCGAAGATGGGGATGAGTGATGAAATGATGAAATTGATGAATGGACATTCACAAACAACCAAGCACGAACGGGATTCGAATCCGAGACTCTTGGCGTCGCAGCGCGATGAGCTAACCACTCGGCCACAGGGTCCGGCTTCTAGTGTCTGTGTTTAATTCTTACGTCTAATGTTACCGTAAGTTTTAGGATTTTTTCCATTAAATCAACTTTTTAGTTTATTGTTTTCTTGTTATAACAGTCTCCATTGCTGTGTTTTGCTTAGAGGTTGTCGCCGTGTTGCATAGCCAATGGACAGATGCGTTATTAATGTTAATAACGACAATGAATACATAATATTGGGTTGGTGCGAATGAAATGTCCGCTTTGACGTCTTGTGGGAAACTCACCTCAACAACAGAACACAGGGATTGACTGAGGTTACAAGTCTAACGTCATAAACTCTGTATACGTCCAGCAAACAGGCTTGAGCACCCAGACAGTCAGGAGGCAGTGTGTTGCTGAACAGGGTCGACTGAAAGTGCACCTTGGAGAACACACAATTGCGAGTGATTTGTCTTTACGAATTCAAACTGGGACATTCTGCTCAGCAAGCCGCCAAAAACATTAACAGTGCATTTGGGCCAGGAATGGCAAATGAACACACCATTCGCCGCAGGTTTGTCAAATTTCATTCCGGTGACACAGCATTGCAAAATGAGCCCCGTGGCCATCGACCAACATCATCTTCGGATGAGCTCCTCAGGAACGCAGTGGAAGCGGACCCTCGGAAAAGTGTTCGTGCCATTGCAGACGAGTTAGGCATACACCATGCCACTGTCGTTCGGTGGCTCCGTGCGATCGGTGAAGTGAAAAAGTTAGACTCATGGGTACCACATGATTTTCACCGGTCAACAAGACTCGCCGTCTGGAGGTGTTCTCTGAGTGTAAGGATGGTTTCTTGCATCAGATTGTCACTTCAGATGAAAAATGGATCTGCTGTGATAATCGTAAACGATCAGGACAATGGTTGGATCGTGATCAACGTCCAGGGCAGTTTCCAAAATCACCTCTCCACCCACGGAAGGTGTTGTTGCTGGTATGGTGGCCTATGGTGGATGTGATCCATCATGTCTTTCTCAGACAAGGTGAAACCATCAATGCAGATCGTTACAGTGCTGAACTGCATGAAATGCACAGCAAACTTGTCCGCAAGCATCCAGCAATGGCCCACAGATATGGTGTCCTCGTGTTGCACGACATGTCGCCCACATGTCGCGCAAAGGACGGTGCAGGCTCTCCATGAGTTGCAATATGAAATCCTTCCTCATTCAGCATATTCTCCCGACCTCTCTTACACTGACTACCATCTCTTCCGACATCTCGATCACTTCCTGACAGGGAAGACCTTCGCTGATGATCGGGCGGTGCAACATGCCGTTGAGGAGTTCTTTGCGTCGCAGACTCCAGACTTATTTTCCCATGGAATCCAATTGTTGGCTGAGCGATGGCAAAAGTGTGTGGCTGCAGACGGCAACTATTTTGATTAACGAGGTATTGTAGTTTTGATTATTTTGGACTTTGGCAATGACGCACCTGGGCCGGACATTTCATTCGCACCAACCCAATATTATAACTTCCCTTCACCTGTCTAACAAGCCTCTTGAGGTAAGACAATACCACGGCCGTAAGATGAGTGATGATTAGATTAAAGTGATGAAGTACAGAGTACGCTCGGGATCCAACACGACAACTTCGGTGGTGATACCGAAGGTCGACCTAAGTGATCGACTTTTGAGGAGCTCCACCACCTATGAGTAAACTAGGTAGCTTTAATTTTTCACACTCCCTAAGAAAACTCATGGCGTATGGCGTCGTACCTAATGAACAGGCGACAGTATGTCACCTACAAAGGCTCCTCATCCGATGAATTTTTGGAGAGCTCAGGGATCCAATATAGGGTCTCTTCTATTTTTGTTGTTAATTAATGATTTACCCGAACATCTGATTGATTCTCCCAAACTCTTGTTTGCTGACGATTTAAAGTTCTACAAAAGAACAACAAGTGCAGACGATTGTGCCTCCTTACAACGCGACATAAATAGTTTGAGTGCGTGGTGTTCATGTAACAAACTTCCCCTAAATGTTACAAAATGCTTCTCTGTTACATAACAAGCAAAAGACGCATATAGATTATCAGTATAGAATAAATAATGTTAACCTTAAGAAAGCGGAAAAGGCAAGATATCTAGGAATACTTTTTGATTCTAAATTAACGTTCGCCTATCAACTGGACAAAGTAATAAGCGAAGCGTACAAGTCTGTTGGATTTATTATTCGCACGTGCACAAATACTAAAAATATTGTATTATTCCCTAGTGCGCACAAAACTCGAATTTGGCTCTGTCATATGGAACACAGAAGTTCAAAAACATACAGCAAATTTAGAACGTGTACAGTCAAAATTATTACGATACATGAAATTCAAACTGGAAGGCGAATACCCCAGGTTCGAATCATATGCTAACTTAATAGAGAAATTCCATATGGACAGACTTTGACCACAGAAGGACAGCCCGAGACCTTATGCTACTTTGAAAAAAATTAGCGGCAAACTTCGATCTCCTCTGTGGCTTTCACAATTCAAAATACGCATTACGAACATTAAAACGAGACCCAACCATGGAACCTTCTATGTGAGCAAAGCGCGAACAAATATCATGAAAAGGTCACCTATTTGGAGAATGAGTGCGGTCTACAATGCTATGGAGAAAGAGAATAAAAGCGTCGATTTATTCACAATGTCATATTCACAATTCAAGAAAACAGTTATGAATACATTGGCTAGAAAAATAGATGGAAATATGTTATGAAACTCTACAGTATTGTTATTCTACGTATTGTATAAGAAATTGTACTATTACAATATGAACTCTGTAAATTGGTGTAAACCTGTTGACTTGAATAATAAAATAAATAAATAAATAAGATCTTAATACTTAGCTTAGTTTTACTTTGTCGTGGATAAGAATTTCATCTCTGTGTTAATCAAGGCTCCAGTGTCTGATCCATTTGAAAAATCTCTTAATAAACAATAAAGTGCCAAACGGATTATAAGACATCTATTATACAGTAACCTTACTTACCTTCCTCCGCATTAAATTCATTTCTCTTAAACTCTCAATTTGTTTCCGTACCATGGTAACCATCGTGAACATTGTTGTTTTTTTCTCTTTTTATTGTTACTGATACTGTAATTGGTAACGGTTCCGATTGTTTTATGATCTACAAGGTGATCCAAAAAGGCCGCCCCTTTTCAATTGGTGAGCATAACTTTATTTAGGCGAATAATTGCAAGCTACAAGGACAGAAGTGTTGCACAGACATGGGAGTTTGATACAAGAAATGTCAATCAGGTTGTGAATGTCACATCACATCACGTCTCACTTAGGTTTTGAATATAACATCACTCAGGTTAGCACCACCATTGTTGGAGCACTCATGAAGCCGAGCCACAAAGCTACGCCGCAATGTATTCTCCAGCATAGCAACCGGAATAGCAGCGATTTCACGGCGAATGTTCGCCTCCAGTTCCTGGATCGTTCCTGGGTGGGTTTTGTAGACCCGGGACTTCAGGTATCCCCACAAGAAAAAATCAGCTGCCGTCAGATCCGGCGAACGTGCCGGCCAAGCCACGTCGCCATATCGGGAGATGAGGTGGCCGGGAAAAAGGTCGCACAATTTGGCAATGGACACACGGGCTGTGTGTGCCGTTGCACCGTCCTGTTGGAACCATGTGATCAGAGGAAGCCGTTGGAGTGCCGGCACGAGAAAGTCTTGGAGCATGGTCACGTAACGCTCTGAATTGACAGTACACGTGGCACCAGTCGCATCGCGAAAGAAGTATGGTCCGATGATTCCTGATGTACTGATCCCACACCACACAGTTAACTTGGGACTCACGCTGATGCAATCGCCGCGGGTTTTCTGTACCCCAGAAACGGCAATTCTGTTTGTTGACCGACCCCGATAGGAAAAAGTGTGCCTCGTCAGACATGAGAAGGTTGTCGACAATGCGTGCATCTTGTGCCCACATGTCGAGAAACGTGTCACAAAACTGAACACGTGCCACTTTGTCGGCTGCGGTCATTGCTTGCACTACTTGCACCTTATACGCTCGTGTATGTAAATCCAAGTGTAAAATGCGATGTAAACTGCCATACGTCGTATGCAATGCTTGCGATCTGCGGCGCACTGATCTTCGTGGACTTCTTTGGATGTCATCCCGCACACGGTTGATGTGTTCCTGTCTCCTTACAGCTCGGGGTCGTCCAGGAGACGACCTGTGTCGTACTGAACCCTCCTCGTGCCATTTCGCTATCCAGCGCCGTATGGTGTGTTGCTCCGGTGCGTCTCTACGCTGGCCTAGTCGGCGGAATGCTCGTTTGGTTGCAACAATGGACTTGCTTTTTATAAACAGCTCTACCGCGCGAACACGGTCTTGCACATTCCACTTCTCCATCGCAACTGATTCTCCCACTATTCGTGAATACGCTTCACTGTCGCCAGCTCGCGCCGGCCAGGGTTGGCTTTGCAGTAGCCAATTGAAAAGGGGCGGCCTTTTTGGATCACCTTGTATTTCAAATTCTCCTAGCAGGAACACAAATTATTGTAGAATTTTGGCAATCATTGTCACAGTAAATTTGGAACCTTCCGTAAAGTAATGAGCACTGTTTGGATTTCGAAAAAAAAAATATTTATGTTGAAAAGAATAACTTAAAAATGACCTTAGGCAAGCATGCGCGCTTCAAAAGAACAATGTATTTTCCGTTGACATGCGACTGGAAGTATCGTAGACAAGTGGTTGTTTCATTGATTGATTTGCTATATTTTACTTCGCCTTTTGTGCCACTTTTTGCTTAATTTGCGAGAATGGGGATGAGTGATGATATGATGAAATTGATGAATGGATACTCAGAAACATCCATGCCCAGGCCAGGATTCAAACCCGGGACCCCTGGCGTCGTAGCGCTATGTGCTAACCACTCTGCTACGGGGGCCGGCGTTGACAAGTGGTAACTAATGTAGAAGTAAATCGGAACCTTTATAATAATGCATTTAGGAACTTTATTTTAATGCTAAGAGAACCAAACCTTGCCTGCCTAACCTAACTACGAAACATATCTTAACATAATATTAAGTAATTGCTAAAACTCCACAGTATGTGTTATAAGACGTAAATTGAAATCGAACCATGTTAAAATTGCATTCGCAGCATGATAATATCGCAAAAGAAAAATAAAGGAAATTGCGCCTTGTAATTTCTTCCGGTACATAGACTAACGTAACACGCTAAGAAGGAGACATAAATTAGCATTTAAGAAGTCATTTATTCTCACATTTTCATTGATATTCTACCCATTTCCTATCATGATCATTAGCCTACAAAGGTACTTAAATGATGTAATCTCAATACCAATTCCAAATATAAAACGTATTCAAAATGTGTTCGTTTGTCTTATTAAACTATTTCAACTATCTATATATTGTATTTCCTATATTACTGTTTCTCAATGTCCTTTGGCTCTGGTTTCAACTGTAAGCACTCTCAAATAGATATTACTGAAAATGCCAACATTCAAAATTGGTGACAAAATTGAATATTATTATTTAGAAACTTATCTTCATCGAGCGACACCGAAAACTAAGATATGTTTAGGCTATATTTGAATTTTATTAGTAATACTAACAAACGTAATAATAATGGTCCTATTTTGAAATTAAATACTCAATAAATTAGTTTTTCATTGGGTGTTCGGCAAGAACTATTGAAGAATTTCGGTGAAAAAGATGTACCCAGGTAGATCTGCAGCCCATAATACATTGCAATACAACGGGTTGCATACAACCTAGGATGTTCCTTCTCGCAAAGCAGCGAGACTTCAGCCCGCTTTAGACGAAAGCATTTTCCTTAGAATTGTTCTTAACATTTATATAACATAACATAACATATGCCATCGCAAGGATAGGATCGATCCTATATCCGTAGCATTTTTCGAAGCGTAACCAATCAGAAGCGACCTCTAGGTCACGAGTGCAGGTGTAATGGCGGCCGCGCGAGATATAAACAATGTGTCACTACACATTTTTAAATGCCGATAAGTATTCAACCGAGAGGAATAACGTTTCATATAAAACAATATTAGGTACAAAACAATGGCGTTGTTTAGTTGGAAATTAACGGAGTTGAAGCCGTTTAATATATGATATGTATTGTAGAAAATATTGTTTACTCAAGGAGCAGCACAACTCAGTGAAAAACATATTTCTGAGCTCGATTATTTGAAAAATCATTTCAACAATTCATATTAGCATTAAGTGAGGAATCATACCGTAACGTTATGCTAGGAACGTGGGATCCAACCAGCAGCCTCAAACGTCCTGGTGGGTGATGTAACTCAAGGTATCATTCATCTTCTATAACATTAGCACTGGCCCCTTGCAGATAGCTTGATGGTAATGCACGAGAGGTTAATTATACACACTTAGAAATGGCAATACACAACCACTTGGATTCTATACCTTCAAGTCTGGATCAAACATGGTTGAAATAGGATAATACCTGTCTATCACCGATGATGAACATCTTGCAGAAGGCTCTTAGATCCAGTAAGCCTGTCCTGGATTGCTCAATCTCTCCTGTTGCTTCCCGTTCTAAGACCAAAGACAAAAGATCTCTCACCACCCATTGCTCTCTACCTTATTTCTTCTCCTGTCTCCCTGATCATTGCTATGCAATACTCGTTGATCAGCACCTTAATTCCCAATAATCCAGGAATGTTTGTTAACTACTGACATTACATTCCTTGAATACCTGAGAGCACAACGGCTAGTGATTGAGTTTATGATCTCTGGCTTAATACAATTCTCTATTTTGAGGAGATTGACACGTTACAACCCGTTTTTCCGCCACTTTTATATATAGCGGCAAACAATGCGTTCGGATGTAAATAATCCTACACTGTAGAGTCGCTAATGGTCGCCACGCTCCGCTTTGTTCCTGTTCCTGAGCCTGTTTAAAATGCGAAGGAAATTTTTGGAATTTCCTGGACCAGCTCAAGTAGCACGAGGAAACCGACCTAGCCGTTACGCCAGCCACCAATATTTTAATGATATTTTTTTCAGCTTTCGGATATTTTCTGAAGTAAAGATAAACTAAATACAGCCGATTATCGTCGTGATAAATTGAAATGGAATCCGGTAGATATTTTTTGTATGTTTTATCCATATAAATAGCTTACAATGACTATGAATTTCCCGTTTGTCATATAGGTCTTTTTATATGTATGCATGTATGGATATGTGTATATACGAATTGTAATGTTCATATATACACACAAGCACACAAATATGAGACTGAGTTAATCGAACTAAACAGTAAACTGCAGTTGGAGTTAGTTAATACCAATTATGAAAATGGAATAGCCTTTGTTGAGTATGCATTTTTCTCATCTGCCCATCAACTTTTGAA
>NC_139237.1:7552288-7592303 GCF_977018435.1 Lepisma saccharinum
GTAATGTTTCCACTTTTCACAATTATAGTTACAATTACAACTTAAATAAGCACGTACCTTGTCGTAAGGATGCTGGAAAAGGTGTCCTCTAAAATACAAATATTTCTGGCACTTTATTTTTGACATGTAATCTTTCTTAGACACCGCGAGAGCGTCGGCCGCTTACCGGCCTTGTCATGCATCAGGTGCCGCCAAATTGCGTAACAGATAGTCCGTAACAGAAACCGCTTGTTTTGTAATGTTTCCACTTTTCACAATTACAGTTACAATTACAACCTTATTTCAGACATCTAATCTTTCTTAGACATCTCTACTTTATCCTCGGTTGACAGAAAGAGAAGACAGCATCGCGGCGCATAAAGCAAACCGAAAGTGTAAAATTATATTTAAAACTAATAATAATGATGATCACTAACCTTCTGTGTTATAAATGATGTTGAAAATGACCTCCTTCAACACCAATACATTTCCGGCATCTGCGTATGAAATTCCTCTGAACATCCATAAGCTCCTCAGGTGTGATTCTGGCAATTTCTCTTCTTATATTTTCTTTTAAATCCTCTATTGTACGCGGGTTATTCTGATACACTTTGTTTTTTAATGTTCCCCATAAATAATAATCACAAGGAGTAAGATCGGGGCTACGAGAGGGCCACAACTCAGTACTGATAATTCTGTCCTCAAAAATCTCGGCAATAAAATTAAGTGATTCATAAGCAGTGTGAGCAGTAGCAGAGTCCTGCTGAAAAAATGACTGCTGGCATTCAATGTCCGTTAATTGTTCAAAAAAAGGTTGTAGTATGTCTCTTCGATACCTTTCACCATTGATAGTACCTTCATAAAAAATAGGCCCTATTATTCTGTGCGCATTCAAACCACACCACACACCAATTTTTGCAGGATGGAGCGGAACTTCATGCACAAGGTCAGGTTTTTCTGCGCTCCAATAGCGATTGTTTTGTGAAATAACTCGGCCATTCAATTCGAACCAAGCTTCGTCTGAAAATATGATTAATTCTGGATTTACTCTGCCAGAAACAATATTATCCAGCATCCAGTTACAGAATCGAACTCTAGTCGCGTGATCGCGCGGTTGCAATTCATGAACCACTGTAATTTTGTAGGGTTTTAATCTAAGTAATTTAGTGGCATTTCGTGCTGAGGATTTTGAAATGCCTGTTTCCTGAGCAAGCCGACGGAGGGATTTTTTTGGAGTATGTTCAAGTCGTTCACCAATTTCGTCTAGCTTTTCTTCCGTAAGAACACGTCGTCTGGAAACACGTTTCTTAGGTTCAAGAGATCCTGTCTCTCGTAATCTTTTAACGAGGTTGTAAACAGTATGTCTGTCCGGAACAGGATTGCCAGGAAATTTTCTTGCGAATCGCCTGACTACTTTTCTGAAAGAGTTCGTTTTCACGTAAGTATCGTACATAGAAACTCTTTGTTCAAGACTATATTTGTTTGGCGGCATAACTAATGAATGAATAACAAATAACACACGATAAAGCACTAGCACTTTAGCACACCAACTCAATAACACAGTATAAACAACACGAGTACTAATAAACGCAAACCGAAGTGAACACGTCTAAACAACTGGTAGCCGACAGCTGTCGCATTCGCGTAGTATCGAGAGGCTTCTCGCGGCTTACCACTACTCCAAAAAGCCGCTGACGCTCTTGCGACATCTGAGGAATTTCGCTTCTAGCGTCGGCTCTATAGACACTGGATGGACCAAATTTTGAGGGAAGCACAACAAAAGACTACTCTATGAGGATATGTAATGCTCCTGCCGCAACTTTGAAAAAAAAATATGGAAATTACGACGTTCAGAAATTTTGCGTAATTACGGGGAAAATAGAACTTTGGGATTTGGCCCCCGTTTCCCCCTGGACTCACAATTGTCGGAATTTACATAAAATGTTGCTTTTTGTTCATTCTTACATTTAGAATTTAAATTTCTTAAAAAGATGCAGTTGTTGAGCAGTTATAGCCTTTTATATTCAGTTTATCCCATAGTAGCAAAAGGGGAAAAGTGCTTATTTCAAATGGCGCTCTCAGAAAGAAAAACGCACACAGTGTATGATCGCTACTTTACTTCAAAAATATTCACACGTTAAAATTAAGTGACACTGTTAAATAATTCGTTTATCTGCGCTTTCGTTTTGCATAATAATGTATACGTAACCTCCCCCCTCGAAAATCTTGGGCACGCCACTGACTCTAGTGTTCAAAAGGATTAATCTTGTGTTATCTGCAAAATAAGAGTCACGGTTTTGTTTATTCGAAGGCAAGACAAGAATGAAAAATTGAATCCTTTATGTTGGATGAGTCATTGCTGTCAGAAGCGATATGGGCAGAAATAAAGTGCCAGAAATATTTGTATTTTAGAGGACACCTTTTCCAGCATCCTTGCGGCAAGGTACGTGCTTATTTAAGTTGTAATTGTAACTATAATTGTGAAAAGTGGAAACATTACAAAACAAGCGGTTTGTGTAACGGGCTATCTGTTACGCAATTTGCCGGCACCTGTTGCATGACTGGGCCGGCAAGCGGCCGACGCTCTTGCGGTGTCATGCTGCAATAACCTCCCTGTATATGTATAATTGTAAGGAAATCTTCTTCTTCTTTTCTTTTTCACAATTTTGGGGAAAATGCTTCTTTTTCTTTTCTTCTTTCTATTTTGGTAAAAGGCTTCTTCTTCCTTCCTATCTTTGATTTTGGAAAAGGTTTCTTCTACTTTTCTATCGTTGATTATTGAAAAGAATTCTTCTTCTTTTCTTCCTTCTATTTTGGTAAAAGGCTTCTTCTTCTTTTCTTCCTTCTATTTTGGTAAAAGGCTTCTTCTTCTTTTCCTCTTTCTATTTTGGTAAAAAGGCTTCTTCTTCTTTTCTATCTTTGATTATGGAAAAGGCTTCTTCTTCTTTTCTTCTTTCTATTTTTGGAAAAGGCCTATTCTTTTCTTCTTTCTTCTAATTTATTGTCCTTGCCTTTAAAGCGTAATCTCACTTATTACACGTATGCGCTCGTTTTCCCCGCTTCTTTGGCATTATACAAACGACAGAAGCTATACTTATAGAAAGATTAGGGGCGACTAAACTGACAGTAGCGACACCTTCTATGTAACGACCAAAAGGGAAATAGCCCAGGATCGCTAACAGCTTATTAACTTATTAACTTTCCTAATTGTTTCATATACGAGCATATTCTCAATTGTCTTAATTTGCTATATACAACATTTTATTCACTCATTCTATAATTTTTATACTCTTCCTTTATGTATTTTCCATTTACTATAATATATATAATCACTCTTCTCCGCTCCTAGTTTCTACAATGAGCTCTGCTCTTCTTTATATAACGTGCTGCCATCTATCGTCGCTCTGGAAACATTTGTTCCTTGCAATTTTCATTGTGTCGTCGGAGCTGGCACGTGACACCATCTAGCCTCATCCCATGGAGCAAAAAAGCTTCGATGCAACACTCTAATACTTACCTATGAGGACTGATAATTATCAGCCTTCGTAATCGATTCTGTGGAATGGTCAACTACAAATTGATCGAACAAAGTTTCCAGCTTTTTCCATTGTAAGTTCCT
The DNA here is from genome assembly GCF_977018435.1 of Lepisma saccharinum. Taxonomy (NCBI): domain Eukaryota; kingdom Metazoa; phylum Arthropoda; class Insecta; order Zygentoma; family Lepismatidae; genus Lepisma; species Lepisma saccharinum. Next base: position 7,555,887 of record NC_139237.1, read on the forward strand.
GTTCTCAATATTATCCAAAACTGATAGAAATTGACCGAGAAATAAATGTACAAATGTTAGTCCACGCTATGAGGATTTCTCTTACGATTCAAAGGTAACCCGTCACTGCTGGTATCTGATATCGGAGACAACTATGGGGGAGGAATTAATTCCAATTGTAGTACCTGAAAATTCCCGAATCATTCTTGCATATTAGGTTCAAATTTCAGCTCCCACCAGTATTACAAAAGCATTTATCTGTTTCCTATTTTTTTTTTCAAAGACGACGATTAAAGTATTTCTTGTTTGTGTAATGTGTACTTAATTATGTTATAAAATAAAGCTATACGAGAGGAACACAAAAATTAAATTGGCAGACTACAAACAATTGCACACATTATAGTTCAAAATATCACTATTCCCCTAGACCCATCCGTTGTTGTCCGTAAACAGTATTTGAAAGAATGCACTGTTAGTTTTCGTCTTATGAATATATGTTAAATAACAAGGTCATCAAAGTTCATAAGGACTTGAAATTTGGGACTAATTATAGATATGGTCATCTGTCAATAAATACATACAATTAGTGTATAGTAAAAATTGCATGATGGGTAGTCAGAATGTTGCTCGTTCTCAGGCTGTGCGGTTTTGACCTTAATTTGAATTTTGTCTTAAGCATTTTCATGGGCAGGAAGGTTCGTCCTTTTAGGTTCCACTCTCAATGTTTGATTTGTTTTTGTTTCCGAACGCGCTTGCTACCACAACGAATTTGGAATGAAGACATGAATTTCAACTACTGAATACAATAAGGCGCTCTACGGCGTCAAAGCTCATCATCATCATCTTTCGCCGTTCCCTGCCTCTGGCTGGGTTGGCATAGATGTCAAGCCTCTTCATTTTTCCTGGTCTTCCACCACTCCTCTCTTTCCACAGTGTTACAATCTTGTCCTCTTCTCACAACACTCTCTACTATCTGCTCTTTCCACTGACATCTTGGTCTCCCCCTTGACCTTATTGCCACTCCTTGTGCATTGTAAGCTCTAACTGGTAGTCTTTTTGCATCCATCCTCATCATGTGTCCGAACCATCTCATCTGTGCGTGATCTACCCTGTCCTGAAGCTTCACCACCCCCACTGTCTGTCTGATCTCCTCATTCCTTACTCCGTCTCTTCTAGTCTTCCCCAATATACTCCTTAAAAATTTCATCTCCACTCCTTTCATCTTTCATTTGTCTCTCTCTCTCTCAGTCATTGTCCAAGTCTCTGCTCCATACATAATTATTGTCACATAGTACGTGTTATAAGTATATTACATTATTGCATTTCATAGGTACATCCCTGTTCCATATTAATCTTCGAACGTTTGGATATAGTCCACCACCCATTTGTCCTATTCTGTTTACCTCCTCATCTATTCTTTCACTTCTCTCAATTATGCTTCCTAATATTTGAAGCTCTTCACTACCCTCAACTCTTCCGTGTCCATCTTTATTCTTGGTTCATTTGTGGCTGTTTCTTGTTGTTTTAGCACCTCGCCCTTTTCTGCATTGAATTTCACTTCTGCTCTTCTGATTTCCTCATTCAAACTATCAAGCTGTCTCTGTACTTCTTCTTCCATTTTTCCCCATCAGGGAACAACAGGTCCTTCATCTCATCCTCCCCTATCTTCTTCCTCACCTCTTCGTTAATTGCATACATTATAATCGTGAAGAGAATTGAGGCAAGGGTTCCGGATTCTAATCCCGGCTTTGGCATGGATGTTCTTTGTGAATCTCCCTTCACCTATGTCATCATATCACGACTCATCCTCATCTTTGCGATTGACCAAAAGTAGCAGAGAAGCGAAATATAATAAACCAAACGAATCAATCGTTCGATCTAATCTTGAATAGTTTTCACCCTTTTTGTCACTTAACATTGCATTAAAAGGCCTCCCCGATGGCGTAATGGTAGCGACGTCGTCTTGTAATCAAGGGGTCCCGGGTTCGATACCCGGTGGAGGCACAGTGGTTCGGATCCCACTTTAAACTGTAGCTCCAGTACCAATTAGCATTTCTGTGCATAAATTGAACTTAAAACACCAATTCGATAAATCAATCAATCAATCAAAACATTGCATAAAAATAATATTCATCTGAGTGCTTCTAGTAGTTCACAGAGATGTAAATTAGAGTTAAACATCCTGTCAAATACTGACTTAAGAGACACGGTTAATTTTTTACTGAAGTTGCACAAGCCACGCCTGGTTTTCTTGCAGCAACTTTGAAGCTATCAAGAATTAAGTTTATTACTATTGATGATGTCAATACAGTTTAATATAGTATATGCCCGCCCTTTCTTAAATAATGGAAAGCAAATTAATCATAAATATTATGTTACGTTTTGTACAGTGTCTCTCAAAAGTTTTAGGACAACGACATTTTAAACTAGGCAACCCAATTTACACAAGGCGTTGGTGGGTTGCGTGTAGAGTTAGGCTCAATTTCAGGGTTGCCACATGCACAATAGATATTTATAAAATACGCGAAAGGAATAAAAACAAGTAATATTGTATAAAATTATGAAAAATATCACTATTATATCGCAAGTGGCAAAATTCTTTCTGAAAGAAAAAAAAAAGGTTTCTTAGTATTTCATCGCTGATGAGTCTACAGAAAGGAAAAGAGGTGAGAGAAAACGAAAGGTGACAAAGGAGAGGAGAAAGAGAAAGCGAAAGGAGAAGAGGAAAAGTAGAGGAGAGAAGAAAGAGAGAGGATAAACGAGGAGAGGAGTTGTAGTGAGGAGATTGGAAAAAGATTCTAGGAGAGATGAGGAAAATGGAGCAAAGAAGAGAGAAGAGGAGACGAGAGGAGGGGAGTAGAGAGTAAAGTAAAGGAGAGAGAAAGAGAAGAACGAAAAGAAGAGGAGAAGAGTGCAGTGGAGTCGGAAATCTAAGACAGGAGAGGAGATACGAGGAGTGGAGATGAGTGGGATGGAGATAAGATGCGAGAAAAGTAGGGAAGGCGATATGAGATAAAAGCAGAGCGAGCAGAAGGAGGGGAGAGGAGAAAGAGAAGAGAGAAGAGAAGAACAGAAGGGACTGAAGAGAAGAGGTAGTTGCAGAAAATATCGTCTCAGCGTCAAGAATTGATGCATTGGTCAAATTATCGACATGAAACATTCAATAACATTTTGAAATGTATTGGAGAATGTATTAGATCGGTTCGAAATGCCTTTTGGCTTAGTTCAGAGCAAGGTAAAATCTTCCATGTAAGATCTTTGATTTTACCTGCGATTATGCCACTAAAAACATGAATGTAATTTGAATATTTATAAGAATTAATCAATTTTTGTCCACTTCTCGGTTCGTTGAAATGGAGATTTTGTAATTTAATATTTCCCCTCCCCCCATCGTTAATTCCAATCTGAATCATTCCGTTTCACACGGCGTGGACAATGAACACAATGGGATAGGTCTAAAACTTACGAAAATTTTCTGCCACCCGAAGGGTTTGAACCTACGACCATCAGACTGACAGGCCTGAACGCTAAACACTACCCTACAAGCTTTCGCTCCAGAAAGTAAGTAGAAGGAGCTGACCAATGTGAAATGTAGATGCAACTCTCCTACATGTAATGTGCAAACAATACTTGTTTGTAAGAAAGAAAACGAAGGTAGTAAAATTCGGCGAAAACATTTAATGGAGAATTGCACATGATGAAAACTTTTCATTCGATATTTGCGGAGGTATCCTTGCATTGAACTCGAGTGGAAAAAAGGGTAAAATTAGTATGTCCTGAATTGCCACAAATATAAATAGTTATTTCATTAATATTTGTCAATGACTTTGAAGGAGTACACAATTATCGTTAGAGTATCATAATTCACGATCTTATACATGAAAATATCCCTTTGAATGTGTGTCAATTCATTTATTTGTTTATTTTTTTATAAATTCCATATGCAGAACAATGTAGTCACTATACACTGCTATTACAAATAATGTTACCATGCTCTGGTTTATAATAAAAAGAGAATTTAAAAAAAACACCTAGTATGGAGGATCGAATGCTTTCAAGAACTCTAACCAATACACTACGCCCTTTGCTTCCCTTGGAGCAACAGTTCTTAATTATTCTGTCGCGTCAATATTGTAAACGTTATCCTGCAAAAATAAGTTCAATACTCTGATATAGCTCTGTACTTCTAGAATTACTCTATACACATGCATTTGGAATTTAACTCTGAATTTATTTCTTCGTTGTTAGTATATCTAAGCTTGTGAATATACTTTATTTGTAATTTTATAACGGTTACATGAACATCTACGAAATAGTTCCTTATAATAACCTCCGGTTGACCAAGTTGCCAATATAAACAAATGGAATACGGATTGTCTTCGAGCTAACATTGTTGAAAAGGAGCGGATACATGTATTACTATCCCAATACTTATTCAAAAAGATTTCTTGTTTGTCAGAAATTATGACTTAAACTATTGCCTGTTGAGCTAGTGCCCACCTAGCCGCTTCAGATTCTCTTTCAAATTCGACTCTGGTCACTTGTAACTTGCTGGTGCAGACACTGCGCATCGACGAACAGTGTTTTGCGATAAGAAGCGGCCTTGAATAGCGTGAGTGAGTCACTTTGAATGCGAACAAGCTACTCTACCAAGCTTGTCTGCCTTTGAAAACAAAGTCATTTATTTTCACCGTTTCCGAACGCGATTGCTATTGTAGAATTATATACGTATTCTCTCAAAAGAGCACGAAAGGAAATTTGACCAATATTCTCCCGTCGTTTAAAACCAAATATTATCTATTAAACGAAAAGTTCACGATTGTCAATAAACCGTTTAACCTATCTCAGCATAGGTTCGATCCCGGGTTCAGTCTCCGGGAATTTTCGGCCTGTATATAGGGCCGGTGGCAACCCACCATCGTGAGGAAATTGGGGAGCTCCGAGTGAGTGAGCGTAATCCGGTCGCGAAGTCCTACAACAGCTGGGGGTCTGTCGGGCCGACCACCCGTCCCCCTAGTCTGGATGCAGAACTCCACACCCCCCTGGTTGCCCCTCGTGGGAGGGAGGCCAGCAGTCGGTAGGTAAGCCTTGGCCCAATATTGGGCTGTAGCGCAATAGGATTATTATTATTTAAATAATAAAATTTAATAGAAAGATTCTCCGAAATTTCTCTCCCACTGTCTACGTCAGGCCAGTACCCAGAGGGGGGGGCATGCCCCCCTCGAACCCTGAAAAAATATTTAAATGTGAACCTATCAATAACTACGAAAATAACATCGTCGATTTTAGAAATGTGTAAAAATTTCAATTTTGTTCTTACATAAATGAATCCGTTTATTGCGCAAAAGTCTTCAGGCTGCAATATTGGGTAGTTTTAGTTTTATAATCATTGATGCAAGGCTACCAGACGTCCGATTCAGCGATTTTGTCAGGACAGTGCGTTACTTTCAGTCCCTGTTCCGACTTTTTCGAACTGCAATCGTGATGCGAGAATGTCTCTTTATTATTGCTTTTTCTTAACTCACAATTAGACATGTTCTTTATTGTAAGAATAATTCCTAGTACGCAACATTTAATTTATAAATATATTATTTTCTAAACATAGAATTATCATGACTTTTCAATGGCGCTCGGACTATTTGAACTATTTTGTAATATCTGTCTCTCTCTCTCTCTCTCTCTTTTATATATATATATATATATATATATATATATAAATTATAAATTTGGGTCTGGCCCCTCCCTCAAAGAAATCCTGCGTATGGGCCTGGTCTATGTCAATGACAGAAATGCAAGCAATATTTGTATTTATTTTTAACCCAATTAAAGGAATGTGGAAGAATTTAAAAGAAATAAGAAAGAGCAGAACGACTGTTACACTTCTTTAAAAATTGTTGTTCTTCGAGGAAGAAAAATAAGAAGTATTTACTCCAGCTCCTTAACACAGTGTCCCACGAGTCTCTCTTGACTAATACTGTCAAATGTGAAGTGATTTTATGAATAAAATTTTCCGCCTGTTTACGTCTAACGTTGCGCAGATTTGGTAGTTCGCAAACGGTGTAATTATTTCGTGTTACCTTACGCAAGAGCAAATACATTTCATAAGACTGTTCTGAACACGACACTTGCGTCAGTAAACAAGCATTTCGTCTGTTGCAGTATCACAGGAAAAGAATATCGTCCTGCAATGTTCAAGCCTCTAGATATTCTCCATTAATAATGTCTAATCACAATAATAAGTTAGAAGAAATAACTCGCATACGCAACTACCAATATTCTCTTTTTTCTTCATCACTTCGAAAATTATTTCTCGAAGATATCTGTTATACTACAAGAAAGCAATTCAAAATTAAAGTAAAAGTTCAACTACATGTATACCCAACGACATTTACAATATTGGAGGGACAGAATATTTAAAAATTCTTGTTTCAATCGAAGGTAAGGGCGTGGTGTAGTGGTTAGAGTTCTCGATTGGGCTGCAACGGTCCCAGGTTCGATCCTCCATACTAGGTGTGGAGAGCATGGTATACCCCAAGTCCTCTAAGTATTACCAGTTCGGCATCTTTGACATAACCCCAGAGGAAGCCGACCGGAACCGTTTCTGGTTTCGAGCCACCACCTGTTTTTCGGCAAAGCGCTGTTGTCGCTTTTGCCTGCAGTGTTTAGACATCCATTCATTCACTGCGACGTTTTACTCCCAAGGTCTTTATATTGTATTAAAAAAATTGCACAGTACAATAACACAACCTAGCAAAGATAAAGAATCGCAACCTCGTGTTCAAAAATCTCTAAAGAAACTGAATTAGCAACATCTCATTTAGTCCACGTGGAGTTGACGAGAGCTGTCATTTCTTGGACGGACGCTATTGGCGGAAAAGGTTTCAGGGGAGGATTTACTGGACTCCACGTGGACCTGATATATGGTTGTTAGGGGGAAAACTGATCTTTCGGAACTCTCTTTGAAGTAAAGTGAGGTTTCTTTGGGGACGAGCACTATAACATTATTTGTCATAGCAGTGTATAGTGCCTACATTGTTCTGCATATGAAATTTATATAAAAAAAATAAACAAATAAATGAATTGACACACATTCAAAGGGATATTTTCATGTATAAGATCATGAATTATGATACTCTAACGATAATTGTGTACTGCTTCAAAGTCATTGACAAATATTAATGAAATAACTATTTATATTTGTGGCAATTCAGGACATACTAATTTTACCCGTTTTCCCACTCGAGTTCAATGCAAGGATACCTCCGCAAATATGGAATGAAAAGTTTTCATCATGTGCAATTCTCCATTAAATGTTTTCGCCGAATCGTACTACCTTCGTTTTCTTTGTTACAAACAAGTATTGTTTGCACATTACATGTAGGAGGAGAGTTGCATCTACATTTCACATTGGTCAGCTACTTCTACTTGTAGGGTAGTGTTTAGCGTTCAGGACTGTCAATCTGATGGTCGTAGGTTCAAACCCTTCGGGTGGCAGAAAATTTTCGTAAGTTTTAGACCTATCCCATTGTGTTCATTGTCCACGCCGTGTGAAACGGAATGATTCAGATTGGAATTAACGATGGGGGGAGGGGAAATATTAAATTACAAAATCTCCATTTCAACGAACCGAGAAGTGGACAAAAATTGGATAATTCTTATAAATATTCAAATTACATTCATGTTTTTAGTGGCATAATCGCAGGTAAAATCAAAGATCTTACATGGAAGATTTTACCTTGCTCTGAACTAAGCCAAAAGGCATTTCGAACCGATCTAATACATTCTCCAATACATTTCAAAATGTTATTGAATGTTTCATGTCGATAATTTGACCAATGCATCAATTCTTGACGCTGAGACGATATTTTCTGCAACTACCTCTTCTCTTCAGTCCCTTCTGTTCTTCTCTTCTCCTTCTCCTCTCCCCTCCTTCTGCTCGCTCTGCTTTTATCTCATATCGCCTTCCCTACTTTTCTCGCATCTTATCTCCATCCCACTCATCTCCACTCCTCGTATCTCCTCTCCTGTCTTAGATTTCCGACTCCACTGCACTCTTCTCCTCTTCTTTTCGTTCTTCTCTTTTTCTCTCCTTTACTTTACTCTCCACTCCCCTCCTCTCGTCTCCTCTTCTCTCTTCTTTGCTCCATTTTCCTCATCTCTCCTAGAATCTTTTTCCAATCTCCTCACTACAACTCCTCTCCTCGTTTATCCTCTCTCTTTCTTCTCTCCTCTACTTTTCCTCTTCTCCTTTCGCTTTCTCTTTCTCCTCTCCTTTGTCACCTTTCGTTTTCTCTCACCTCTTTTCCTTTCTGTAGACTCATCAGCGATGAAATACTAAGAAACCTCTTTTTTTTCTTTCAGAAAGAATTTTGCCAATTGCGATATAATAGTGATATTTTTCATAATTTTATACAATATTACTTGTTTTTATTCCTTTCGCGTATTTTATAAATATCTTTTGTGCATGTGGCAACCCTGAAATTGAGCCTAACTCTACACGCAACCCACCAACGCCTTGTGTAAATTGGGTTGCCTAGTTTAAAATGTCGTTGTCCTAAAACTTTTGAGAGACACTGTACCCTGCAATGCTTCAGCATACAACACAAAGTTAATTTAGAGGTTATATTTAAGAAATGAATGAATTAATTATTGGGAGGAAGTTAACGTTGATTCCAAAATGGCATGTGTTTTTCTCATTTATCAACAAAGAGAATAACCTACTTATCTTCTTATGTGATAAATTTCAAATGTTATCTTTCTTCTGGGCATTGATTCAATAGCATAGCCAGACGTCGGGCACACGTCCATCACACCTTGCAATTTCAAATACCTTTGATGAATATGTCATGAATAACCATATATTAGGGGAATCCAGAAAGTAAGTTTCATTGGAGTCGTGAAAAAAAAGGAAACAATATTTCATTCAATGTTATATTGCCACAGTTACAGCACTTGTCCAGTTACTTGTCAACATAATTCCCGCCGGAATTCAGGCACTTGTCATAGCGTGGGACCAACTTCGTATACCTGCGTCGTAGAAGTCCGCCGCCTGGGAGCCAAATCACTGTGTGACAGCGGTCTGAACATCCTCGTGGCTGTGAAAATGTTGACCGGACAGGAACGTTTTCAAGTGCAAGAACAGGTGGTAATCACTGGGAGCGAGATCCGGCCTGTACGATGGATCATCGAACACCTCCCAACCGAACCTGTCCAGAATGGCTGCAGTGCGCCTAGCCATTCTCGTGTAGCAAGATCACCCCGGCACTAAACTTACCTCGTCGCTTATTCTGAATGGCTCGTCGGAATGTCATCAGTGTTTCACAGTAACGGTTAGCTTTCACAGTCTGACCTCTGGGCAGAAACTCGAAGAGCAGAATTGTTTGTCTGTCCCAGAACACCGTGCACACCACTTTTCGCGCCAACACTGTCTTTTTGAACTTCGTTCTGCATGGAGATCCACTGTAACGCCAATTCATGGACTGCTGCTGGCTGTCTGGAGTGCTGTATGCAACCCACGTTTCATCCCCTGTGATGATCCAGTTGAGAAAATCGTCATCATCATGGTAACGCTGCAGAAATGTCAGCGCCGTGCCCATGCGTTTTCCTTTGTGTCAGTTGTTTCGGCACCCGCCGGGCACAAGAGGCGTTTGGTAACAATGTCGTGCAACAACGAACGAGAAATCTGTGGGAAATGGCTGCTGAGTTCCGTGATCGTGACGCGACAATCCTCCAATATGCGCTGCTGCACCTGCTCCACGAGCTCGTCCATAACGGCAGATGGCCGCACACTGCGCTCGTCGTCATGCACATTTTGCCGGCCTTCAGTAAATGTCCTGCACCAACGCCGCACCATTTGCTTCCTCATGCCGTCTGGCCCATACACCTGGTACAGCTGAATTTCGATCGGCTGTATGTTTTGTGCGTTCAAGAACTTGATCACCGAACGAACCTCGCACGCGGCGGGAGGTGGAATAAGATCCGTCATGTTTCATCGTACCGCGACGCTACTGAGGACTTTCGTGAGTCTTCTTCTAGAACATTCACTAGCCAGGGCATGTGCCTCTCACATATGCGCAAAACCGGCTTCAATACGCATGGCCTGCCACCTGTGGACGAGTGGGAAACTTACTTTCTGGATACATCGTCTGAAATGAATAAAATGAGTACAAATTTATCATTATTTTTATCAATTCGATAAATATGCACAGAGAACACCAATTTGCATCGAAATTGTTTTCAAGGCGCTCCAAAGCTGCCTCTTATCCATGTTTGTTTTTAATTTAAAACATTTTTACACCTTAGTAACTTTCTCCGCATACTGAACGTTCACGTAGAGCAACAATTTCTTGTTTAATGTTTAAGAAAATAACCACATAACCAATCATAATACTCAGCGTAGGTTTCATGTCTCTATCACGTTTTGTACAAAAGCTACATAAGTTTAAAATTTGTTTTGCGTAACTTTTCGGACACCCTGTATGTGTGTGTGTGCATAAGTGTCTGTGTGTTTATAGAGAAAATTCTAATTGGTCTCCAGTTTCAGAAACCATTTAACTGCGTAAGTATTTTATTATAAACCAACATTGTTGACAGAAAATTTACGAAATAAACAGTTGTAATGTAACAGATACAATTCAGTTAGCTCTACATATAAATTCGTTTGTTTAATTGTGTGTAAATAACAAGGAAAACAGAGGGCCTACTATGGCGCAGTGGTATCGTGGTCGCATTGTAATTAAGGAGTCCCGGGTTTGATATCCCAGTGGAAGTACATCGTGGTTCGGATCCCACTTTAAATATAAGGTTTGTCTTTTAACTATATCTTTGCATGTTTTACTTTTTTATCATATTTCCAATAAAGTGTTTGGATACAGATACAAGTCTTCTTCCTTTACATCTTATATAACCTTCTAAATTAAATATGCTAACAAACTACCTATTCGAATACACGTATCACGATTTGAGAACAAACTTGTCAGATTGTGCGGAAATTTAGCCTGCTTCATGTAAAACTTTGAACAAAACGTTTCTGTCCCTTTTATAATTTTAGCATTATAATAATATATTATAATATATTATAATGTAATGTATTGTATTGTTTCATATTATGTTATATTATATTCGTTGATGTTGAATTGTTGTTTTGGGAATGGACCTACAGTTTAAAGTGGAATCCGAACCACTATGCCATGTGCCTCCCCATGGTATCGAACTCGGAACCCATTGGTTACAAGGCGACGACGTTACTACTACGCCATCGAGGAGGCCAATATTACATTCGTGTTGTAAGGACGGCCTCCCCGATGGCGCAGTGATAGCGTCGTTGTCTTGTAATAAAGGGGGTTCCGGGTTCGATACCCGGTGGAGGCACTCAGTGGTTCGAACCCCACTTTAAACCGTAGGTCTAGTTACGATTACCCTTACTGTGCATAAAGTTCAATTAAAATACCAAATGAATCAACCAACAAGAAAAATACAAGAGTAGTAGCATTATTATTTGATTAACCCAGGAGGGGTTCCGCTGGAAAAGTTACGTGAGGGTTCGCCCACGGTCAATTCGACCGGGTGTTAAAAAATATATCAAAAGAAGTACAAAATGAAGTTTTCATTAACCATTACTTTATCTAAACACAAGTTTAGAATATAAAGTAACTTTTTAGTGAATAAAATCACATAATATGTTTTCGCTCATTCTGATGAGTTATCATGGAAAAAAAAAGGAACCTGGGTTTTCCTCAAGTATTCATGCGCAGTGTAGTTCCTTTATTCTTGCCAGTATACTCAGGCCCTGCTACAACATTTAATTCTTCTTTATCTAAAGAATGTTCCGATGCTGTATCATCTTTCTGTATTTCCACACGATCTTGTACATCATCATCAGAACCCAATTCATCAAAAGCTGAAAGATACGTTCGTCAATAGATAGTTACCTTCTAATTACACCGGATTTCCCTTTCTTCCTTTCTTCGACTTTCCTCTTTCTCAACACTTTGTAACAGTCTTAAAAGTCTTTATTCTCCTTTGCGATACATTTTCAACAAGACAGCAAGCACAATTTACTAAGTAAGGTCATTCGAACTATCAAAATACAACAGGGAAAGGTAAAGCGGGAGAGAAAAAATTCGCACGCGAGGAGGGGCGCGACAACCTCCTGGTCAGATAGTTGGGGAGTCCATAGGGAGGTACTGAGGGTGAGGCTTCAGGAGATACGAAGAAAGTAAATCGAACCCGGTCGAAAAGACCGGGCGCGACCCCTCACGGGTTAATTATTTTTTGATTACTGTTACTTGCCTCATGGCCTCCTTTGATAGCATAATGGATATTGATCTTGCCTGAATCCTGAATTCAGTTCTCGATACAGGCACACAGGTTGGGGTGCCTCTTTAGCCTATAAACGAATGGACATAATATGAAATTGGCAAAATTAAAAATAGCAACTATCTATCTTGATGATATAATGTTTTGTATTAGCGTTAAAATTGATTGTTGTGCAATTACGTAGGAGCACAATGGTAATTACTGGTGGCTCAATTAAGCGGTGATTAACACTGATGCCCTCTTACACCCTTCCGACTAGCCTTTGGAGACGAAATTAATCCCAGGTTCAGATATTGTTGCATACGGGATGCATTTTGATAACGATGCCATTTATAAACAAAGGAAATAGCAACTGGCTCCATGTCTGCTTGAATTCGAATCAACAAGCTGATTGTCGAGAGTGTGCGCTTCGAGTGAGAATATGAACTACACAACAACAATGTCAGCTTTGGATCTAGCAATGTTTCAGGGTAAAGGAACTAAAGGCATTATTATTGCAGTTGTGATGCAAACGCATGTACTGCAAGAACACAGTGCAAGAGTGAACCGTTTGGCGTTATATTTCATTCGCAACACTTAACATTAATCTCACAATCAGTGCATTCATCTGAAGAGCACAATACAACTATGGGATACTAATAAAATCAAACTTTTTGGCATTCGAATGATAATAGCTGATCTTAATAGAACCTATGCACTGAATTCAAGTATGTAAGTAGTTTTCAGGGTTGGCAAAATTTGTGTTTTTTTAAAAAGAACAAAACAAACTGTTTTTCTTGTTTAAAACATGTTTTTTTTTGTTTTAAACATAGTTTTAAACAGGAGTTTAAAAAAACATGTTTTAAACATGTTTTAAACACGTTTTAAACAAAAGAAAGTCAACCTTTTCCCAGTAAATTATAGTTAAAGTCGTTAAAGATAAAATACTCATTTTTATGAGTACAGTGGCGGCAAGGACAGTTTATTTCCCTTTGGAGAAAAGGTTTACCATACTGCGGGGCAGAATTTTTTGGGTCGGGGCGGGAAATTCTTTAAATTCCGACATTCGGGACGGGGAAAATTCTCAATTTCACGACAAAGTCGGGAAATTCTCGGAACGGGATATGTTCGAAATTTCCCAACGCTCTTGAAATCTCGAATTCTACACGTAATTTCCATCTTAAGTGCTTGTTTTTGCACTTCTGGTACAAATACTAACAATTTCCGATAAGTTCCAGACATTTACAATCCAGAAAACATCGAGAATTGACGACTTTTTAAAATGACCATTCGCATTTCTCCGACTGCTTGGGATCCCGAAAAATCGGGAAGTCATTTTTTTTCCGATCCCGACTTTTCGAGATCCCGCACACCTCTACTGCAGGGACAAAAGTTGTGGGTAATAGCCCCCCTTTTTTCCGCCACTGCTGAAGTAGGTTAGGATTCATATTCATCTAAATTTCAAGAAACTAAATATTATAGAATTACTATCTTCGTCCTGGAAAAATCAGTGAAATATTTCTCTCTGCCTGAACAGTTTATATAGCAGAAAACAACCTGCAATGTGATAATAGATTCTCCAGATCAATTTATCTTTCCAAGTACAAAATTATGTTACCAAAAGTAAGCATCTGCGCTTCGTTCAGTTATACAAACCAATGAATCGTATCCCAAGAGAAAAAAATTCACGTCATGATCAAAATCACGCATTGTGTATTCAGATATTAGTTTCCAGCTTCCACCAGTCTCAAATTTATAGGACGGTACGAAACAAAGAACTGAGAAGTTTCGAATTCTACAGTAAAGCACGGGTCTTTCTTGTCGCGCAACAGTTTTGCTACCTTCTGCATACATAGCTAGCCTGCCTAACCTAGGGTTACCAGACTTCCGGTTTTTCCCGGACATGTCCTACATTGTAGCCTTATGTCCGGTGTCCGGGAGGAATTTGAAAAATATCATAAATGTCCTACATTTTGAGCATCATATAGTATTAATTAAATTAGGGAAATACATAACAAAAAAAAATCATGCAAGTTACAAGTCTATGGACTGCGCTTCCAAACTCATTAGTGAAATTTATTTTGATTCAGTCATTGCCCAAAAAGAAAATAAAAGTTTGTCCTGCTAGAAAACAAACGATAAAATGGAAGCAATTAATGAACAAAGTTTTCGGACCACTTTCTGATGATGTTACTATTCAATGCCTAAGCGGAATTTCTTGTCTTTGGGTATATACTGATGAAATAAGGTGCTTCCCATTCTTAATCAATATTTTGATTGTAAAGCAGGGGTATAGAGAACAAAGTTATTCAGGGTGCCTGCCAGTCAAGAGAGTAATGGAAGTCAAGAAAAAGTAAAGAAATCAATAAAACGGCAATAAATTATTCTTGTGGTGAAGAATTTTATCACAATGACTGATTTAGTTTATTTTACTTCACTTTGTCTACCCCTTTGGTTAATCGCGAAGATGAGGATGAACGGTGTTAAGATAAGATGGATGAAGGGACAGTCACAAACATATAGGGACAACAGACACAAACCCCACATAAGATTACACCCGGTGGAGAATCATAATGGTTCGGATCCCACTTGAAACTGTAGGTCCAGTCCCGATTAGCCTTACTGTGCACAAAGTGGACTTAAAACACCAACTCGATCAATCAATCCAGATGCCAAAGCATCGCTAGTCTGCCAAAAACAGTCCAGGATGCATTTATAGATAAAACAGATCTAATTCTCTTCTTAAATAGTTACAGCTTCAGTTTTCATCTAGGGGGTTTCATTAAATAAATATTTATTTTCTTAATTAGGAATTTCCAACTTTACCTAACTAGGGGTCGAATAAATAAATGTTACGAAAAACGGGAAAAGTCTAGAAATGTCCAGAAAATGTCAAGAATTCTGGATGTGTTATTTTGGTAGACACCCTGTTATTGAACTAAAAACTATCCAAGATGAAACTTTTGGAACCATTTCAAATTACGGTAATTGGATGAATATTTTTTTGCCATTACAGGTCATAGTGCAAATGTTGAGAGTGTGCTTTCATTACCATCAGCACAACAGACTCACAAGAGAAATGCTTTTGGTACTGGTCTCTATAATTTCAAGAGTTTGACTGTCCACTCTAACCTAAATATATTTTGACCATGATTTTGACTAAACCTGAAATTTTGAGAAAAATTGGCTCCTCTGAGAAGTATTATTTAAATCTTGTAGTAAGAGGTGCATTGTTTAGTATGATTGCAAGTTTTGAAAATTTGCTTTTAAGAATTCATTTTTTAAAACACTTTTGTTTTAAACATGCCAACCCTGGTAGTTTTCCTCCATCACCCACAGTTTTTTTTTCTTTTGACGACCAGGTTAAGTGTGAAATATCTTTGTGTGTCTTTACATACATTACACTATACAACGTAACTAAAATGTGAGAGTTGTTGATTTCCATCTGTAGTTTGCATCTGGGGCATCCCTCTTCAGCATGCAACAGTACTCCGCAAGTAATTGTACTCTACACTGTCCCTGGTAGCTCTTCTCCATGACAGATTTCTCTGTTTGTCACTGACGGTACCAAGATTGTAGGGGAGGAAATCCAGGTAAGGGTCAAAGAAATGTATTTGGAGGGACATGTTACACCCCATATCTTTGCATGACTGTAACAGTTCAACCACAATCGGAGTTTTACGGAGCTTTATGATTCCCTTACGTTTATACACAGCGCTTTTAAATTAACCCCATGCTTCATACCTTCAATTTTTTTTATCGAAGATCTAATTTTTGAGCACACAAAAATTATTTCCTTCATTCTAGCGTCCTAATATGAGGATAATTTTCCTTCAAATAATGAAGCTCAGCACCATTTCTTGGTTTATCGTGTTAAAG
The DNA here is from genome assembly GCF_977018435.1 of Lepisma saccharinum. Taxonomy (NCBI): domain Eukaryota; kingdom Metazoa; phylum Arthropoda; class Insecta; order Zygentoma; family Lepismatidae; genus Lepisma; species Lepisma saccharinum. The sequence goes on from NC_139237.1 coordinate 7,572,042, forward strand.
AAGTTTTTGGAAAGCTCTAACCTGATATGAAGTGGAGGAAGTAGAATCATATGTGAGTTGACTAGTGAGGGATGTACAATCTTTTTATGGTCAGGCGTATGTGATTCACGCTTTGGTCATTCTTGATATAGTTATTATTCTTGTCCCTGCTGTCCCATTCGCACAAGAAACAGAAACATTTAGTATAGCCTTTAACAACCCAGTTACTCTTAAATCGAAACTTTCGGCATGTTCCTTTCCCAATTTCAAATCCTGAACAAGGTTATTTAATTCACCTTGTGTTAACACATGTGGTTGACAGGAAGAGGCTTCGAAAGTTGAATGAATCTTCTTCATTTTTTTAACTTTGGTTGCTGCTCCATGCTCCCATTCATCTCCAGATTACATGTAGGATTGATGTGGTACACTGTGAGGTACTGTCCTCATAGCAGATGGCGAATTTGTGTACTTTACTGTGTATTTGCATTTACTACACATTCTGTTTATCTTTGTAATACAGAAATAATTGTCCGATGAATGATCTCGTAGTTCAAGCCTCACCATTCCATTTCCATTGAAGTCGCATCAAATCGATGTTTGCCCCCCTCAGCCTCCATCCCCCGAAATAAAATCTTGCTTCCGTCATTGTGCTTTTTAAAAGGTCAAATTATTTGTACACACCTTCTGTTCGAAATAATTAATAAATATTGTTTTGCACGCATTTCATATTTCAGAAAAATACATAAAATTCCGAAAAAGCAATCCTTAAAAAAATGTCATTGCACAAAAATTATGGGTGACAGAAACATTCTGAGTGCATATTTGAATACAGCTTAAAAGTTTACATTAGAAACACAATATACGTTTCATGTACCAAAAACTGTGTTCCTCTGTGATAATTATACGTTTTTGAACTTTTCACCATATAAAGCATAATATGCTAGCCATTACTTTATTTCAACACGTTAAACTTCAACTCGCCACTGAACGCAATGAAACACAGAATGAAATGATACAGTGTGCCTCAAAAGTGCTCATACATAGATGTTGGCAGGGAATAATTTAACGTTTTTACTGTCAAGAGAATATAGACAATTCCTCCGCCTATCTCATCAAGATTTTAACCATATTTTAATATTATCCAGTGATAATTATGAGGCTCAGTCAATACATAAAGAGGCAGGGGATATTACACCAAAACTATGGTAGTTAGAAATGTGTCGACGGGCCCGAAATGGAGGTGCAGATGTGACGAAACTGATTCGCGCACGTTTTCCCGCTATATGGCGTTACGTGTCTGGCAAGGTATGCGCAAAGGCTGCTAACGGAGCAGTGGTCGTGTACAGTCCAAAGAAGAGCAGCGGGGGTGTTGTGCGTTTCTTGACAGCGGAAGGTATAGGAGGTCGTGAAATCCATCCACGAATGGAAAAGTTATATCCGGCTACGAAAGTTGGTGCCACCACTTTGAGCCCGAGTGGAAACGACAAAGTCGTCAGCGGAAGCACGCAGATTCTCCTCCACCAAAAAAGTTCAAGACCCTCCACACTAGTGCCGGCAAGGTCATGCTTTCGTTCTTCTTCGATCGCATTGGACCACTCCTCGTCCACTTCCAGGAGCATGAAGCTACGGTCAATACCCAGCGGTATTGTGAAACGTTAACGAAGCTCAGGAAGGCAATCAAATCGAAACGTCCCGTCACCTTTCTCGTGGTGGCGCTCGTGGTATTGCACGACAACGCTAAACCACACACATCCACCGCAACAAAGGAATGTCTGTAAAAATTAAAGTTGGAAGTCCTGAGCCACCCCTCCTAGCAATTGGTTCCAAGAACAGCCATTTTGCGACTGTGTCACAATGGGATAAATGCCTAAACAGTGGCGGACAACACTTCTGAGGTTCGTTACGTACGTACTGTGAAATATCCTCTGCCTCGTTATTTATTGAATGCATGTCAGAATACCGTTCTTACATGCTCAAATGTTAAAATATCATCACCCAGGAAGTTTTGTCTTGGATTGCAAACATGCAGTAGCCATGGTAACCAAAGTAAGTCAAAGATGGGTGCGGTGTTTGTAACGCACGAAGACTATGCTCATCAAAAGTTTCCACATGAATTCAAGATCTCTGGAGATCTAAGTTTATCAATCATATTTGCTCATATAGTATAAACTTCTAATATAATTATTTTATATCTGGAGTGCTACCCTGAAACTCCTGCCTCCCATCTAAGGCCGGATATTCTTATGTGATTCTACCCATTGGGATAATCCTGGAAGTTAGGATCAATGTTTAGCTGATCAAATATGCAACTGGGCAAACACAATATTTTACAAGGAATCGGAACAGAGGCCTCGTCGTTGTGGCACGGTACGCTGAGCACTCCTTCACGGAGGCTAGCAACTGAAAAATTCTAAATAAACTGCAAATATTTGCGTGGAAAAGTGGCATTCAAATGCCGTTAATTTTGCTATCCAATTAAACACCCAACAAAAGATCACTGTGACTTTTTTTAAGTATTAAAGGCTATTACACAATTAACCTAAATAATGTAATTTTAATAATTCAGTTTTAAAAATTATATTTATGGTGCAAACAACTGCACTTTTGATATAATCAGTATCGATCATTATGTCTGCCCGACGCCAGGGCTCCTGGGTTTGAATTCCTCCCTTGGCATGGGTGTTCCTTGCAAGCATCTCTTCATCAATTTCATCATATCATCACTCATCCTGATCTTTGCGATTAGCCAAAATCGGGAGAAAAGCGATGGAAAATGAACCAATTCTATAAATCAATGCATGTATTGTGTTTCAGATTATATAGATTATAACCTTAGCAGTGTATATCCTCATCGATTTGAACCAATCATCTTCCCACGTCGTCGCCAGTAACTTACAATGAAAATGTGAAAGAAGTACTACATCGGACCACTTTCGATCGCTCAAACTCGTTCCACTCTCCCTCGCTCGAACGTACCGCACTCGTAGTGGAATGATTGACAACGTCCCGTATTTTAGAGCCTAATAACCAGCACTGTGAATCTAAAACGCATACATGGAAGGAAACCACTCTATAAAATTACAATTCTAAATAATAATTCCGTAAATTATGCAAGACTCAAATACAGCACATATGAAAGTATGCAATATCTACAGACCGAAACGTAAAATGGATACACATGCTGACAGACCTGCCTAAGCCATTACAAATATCGTATCACAGTGGAACAATTACGTGCACATCATTGTTTACTTACCGAAAAGGATAATAATATTCTGCGAAATAATAAAATACAGTTATAGCATTGAATCGAACATCATTTCAATGTGACAATAATCGTAGAAACATGAAATATCAGCCTAAGCAGTTTCAGCCCATAATAATCTCTTTCATTTTCACATATCTCGGTAAGATACAGAAAACTTCATTTTAACATGGGGATGTTTTCAATTTCACTTCGCTTTTTACTTTACGATCCATATTTGAGAGCCCACTGCCATAGACAAGTGACAGAAATACGTATTCGGTCGTTTTTCGCTCGATCAGAAGAATTATCAATTCTGCATGTCATCCAGCGTTGCCAGTGCAAATTACTTGTATTTGGCGCTCGAGCGAAAAACGCTCATTTGCAGTACTCTAGTTTCCAATGTTCCTGTTGTCTTTATCCCTTAGGTATAGACTTTTAATTTAGACTGGGTGAAACCCAGTGCCTCTCTATGCTGGAATTCCCACCAGAGATGACCCATCCCTGGAATCGAACCCGGACATTCAGTTGCCTTTCCGATTGGACCACTAGGGTTATATTCCATGAATTTAACATCATAACAAAACTAATCCTCTGGATTCATAAATAAAAAGTCCGATTGCTGCAGGAAAATAAAGCGAGTCATTGGACCTTCTCCTATGCAAGAAAAATATAATTTTGTTCATTATTGACAATTTTCATTCAATCCATCTCACTTTGTAATTTCAACCTCTTCTTGATGTCTCTACAGGATCCAAATCATTTGCTTTCCCACCAATGATGCTCTAAGTTCATCTTGACTCTCGTGAATGTCATTTGCTCCTATTTATACAGAAATCTTCTCACTTTAATTTTTCTTTAATAATAATAGAAGATGAATGCCACTCATTTTGTTAAATTATGCATTTTCTTTCACACATTTGTTCCTTCCAAACATTAAGTGCAAAGCACTTTTCTAAAAATTGTGTTGTTTTAAAGAAAAACAGTAACGTCTCTCATTGATATTAAATTCTGGAATTGCTTTTATTATTCTATGTTAATATTTGAGTGGACCAACATTCCCGTTAATGATAGCTGTAAAATCTTTCAAAAATATTGCTGCCTTTTGAGCCGCTTATCCTTGAAACTTACTCGTTCCAGTTGCTTTCCCGATGTGGTGTTTGGAATTATGTAAATTCATAAGAAAACTGTTCCAGCTCAAATTTTCATATTCTTCGCACCTCATTAAAATGTACATGCTAATCAACATAACTCGTTTTGCACATTCCCAGGCATCTCCGCGTTTTCTTAGACGTTGCAGATAAAGAAACCTTCTAAGTGAATAAAGGCCTTCTGTCTGTGGAGCCTCGTGAATATTCGAGCAGACACATCCTTTCATTAGGAGGAAGATCCGGAGCCTAATAACGAATGCAAAGAAGCCCGAAAGGCAGAGGGTCAGGCGCAGGGAGTGACAAAGCGCCACAAAAATTCAGATTTACCAGAGGCTCCGAAACAGACGTAGAGACGCACTCTCGCGTCAAAGCAAGCAAAGAACACAAGCAGAAATGAGAAAGATAAGGGACGACACGTGATTACTCTCACGTTTCCAGAAGAAACACTGCAGCATCAGATGGTTTAACCTCTATATCATTTACGGCAAACATGTACGAAAGATATATGCTATATATATTCTGTGAAACAAAACCTCTTTAACTGTTTCTTCGGTACTTAATTGTCGAAGGTTACAAGTGCATGGGTATTCCTTCATATCCGTATATAACCATTATTCATCCTCATTGTCACGATTAGCCTAAAGAGACATAAAACCGACGTAGCTAGGACCAATACATAAAAATAGATCAAATACACTGTTAAGTCTACATTTACGGTAGTACCTACGAAAATATTGGCAACGCAGTCGGGGTTGATGTTCAAAAAATTATAGGAATTGTCGGAGGCAGTTATAGAGCGACCGCAGGGAAAAGAACCTTCGGTCAAAAGCCTCCGCGCACCTTCCCCTCCGTCTGTTCAACTCTGGCCATAAATGCTGGTTTACATTAGTCGAGTGAGCACGAGAGTTACTGGCCTGTCTCCTCGACTCGCCCGTTCAATGGCGAGTAACTGTTCACACACTTTCAACTCGACTCTGGCAAAGTAGTGGCTGCAGATGTTTGTTGCTATTGATGCTATAAACGCATCAACGTTTATAAAGAACAAAAATAAATAATAATAATAATAAAATAAAATAATAGCTCTGAAACTGTTTACACACTTTTTTTTACGAGAAATAATTACAATAATCTACGAGGACATGTCTAGAAAGAAACTAACTAACTAACTCTCTAGCCTTCTTAAACCCGAAGGTTCATGGCTGCAGCAACATAGGCCTTCCATCTGTCCCTATCTTGAACAAGATCTATATACTCTTTTCCATCCCTACCGATTTCCTTTAGGTCCATCTCAACGTTATCCCTTCGTCTTCGTCCTATCCTTCCTACAGGTCTCTTACCATCAGGTTTCCCAACAAGAATCCTGTAAACTCCTCTTTCCTCTCCCATTCGTGCCATATGACCTGCCCACCTAAGTCTTCTTGATTTAATTATTCTAATAATATCTGGACATGAATACAAATTATGTAGTTCTAAATTATGTAACCTTCTCCACTCAGCTGTCCCCTCATCCCTTTTAGGTCCAAATATTTTCCTAAGAATCTTATTTTCAAATACGCTTAATTTATGTTCCTCTTTCAATGTAAGGGACCAAGTTTGGCACCCATATAATACTACAGGCAAAATTACTGTTTTGTATAGTTTCTTAGATATTAAACGAGAAGACAAAAGTTTATGAAGAGAGAAGTAACATGCATTTCCTGAATTAAGCCTACTTTTTATTTCCTCTTTAATATAATTTTCACTTGTTAATATTACTCCTAAGTATTTGAATTTGGAAACTAGTTCAAACGAGTTGTTATCAATAATTTGATTTTGATTATTACCTAACACTTGGTAATATTTGAAAATAAGATTCTTAGGAAAATCTTTGGACCTAAAAGGGATGAGGAGACAGGTGAGTGGAGAAGGTTACATAATTTAGAACTACATAATTTGTATTCATGTCCAGATATTATTAGAATAATTAAATGAAGAAGACTTAGGTGGGCAGGCCATGTGGCACGAATGGGAGAGGAAAGAGGAGTTTACAGGATTCTTGTTGGGAAACCTGATGGTAAGAGACCTATAGGAAGGCCAAGACGAAGATGGAAGGGCAATGTTGAGATGGACCTAAAGGAAATCGGTAGGGATGGAAAAGAGTATATAGATCTTGCTCAAGATAGGGACAGATGGAAGGCCTATGTTGCTGCAGCCATGAACTTTCGGGTTTAAGAAGGCTAGGGAGTTAGTTAGTTGGTTAGTTACCTAACACTTGGTTTCGGCCTGTAAGCATATATTTAGTTGTATCTTTGTTAACTTCCAAACCTATCTCTTCAGCAGTTTTGAAAAATATTTTAGCAATATTCTTAATTGTATTTATATTATCCAATAATAAATCTACATCATCTGCATGTGCTAACAACTGAGTCACACCATTTAATTTTAGTCCTTCTTTAGTTTCTTTTACCTTCCTAACAGTATATTCTAAGGCAAAATTAAAGAGCAATTGAGATAATGCATCTCCTTGTTTTAACCCATCATGAATTGTAAATTTGTCAGACACATTAATATCCTCACGAATTTTACTTTCTGTTTCACTGGTGCATACTTTTAAAATTGTGGGTGCGTCAGCACTTAGGCTATTTTGCACCCGTCATATTATACGGGGTCCAGCCCCTTACCGTTACAAAGAACAACTCAAACGTTGTAGAACTATAATCTTTAAAATCTTCTGACTTCTGTTAAAGCTGAGACTGTAAAGAGGCACTCAGCACACACAAGGACAAAAACAGGACAATACACACAAAATTATACTGGCCATGGTGCCAGTCGCCAGAGCCTCGTTAGTCTTCAGTCCAGGGTGTACTACGTGTAAGTGAGGTTGACAGTTGGGTTTACTACGTGGAAAATCACCCCTTACACACCTCAAGTGTCTGTCTCATGTGAAAAATTTGATCTGTAGTTGATCTGTTATGTTTAAATCCACATTAATAATCACCTATAATTACATTAGCATATGGGATCAGTCTTGTTAAAAGAATGTTAGATATTATTTTATATGTTGTTGAGAGTAGAGAAATTCCAAGGTAATTATTGCAGTTCATTTTATCACCTTTTTTTAAACACAAGAACAATTATGGATTCTTTCTACTGTTGAGGGATTTCTTCTTTATTCCATATTAAACAAATTAATTTATGAATTTGACATATTAACGAATTTCCACCATATTTAATGAACTCAGCTGGTATTAAATCAATGCCAGATGCTTTGTTATTCTTTATCCTTTTAATAGCATCTTTAACTTCAGTCAAGTTAGGTTCTGGAACTAAAGTTCTGCTGTGTGTACTTCATTTACTTCTGATTTATCTCCTACATGAACATTTAAAAGGTCATTAAAGTAGTTCTTCCATCTATTTAGAATATCGCTTGGGTCAGCTAGAAAATCACCGTCTTTATCTTTTATCAAGTTTTCTGTAGGTTGCCACCCCTTTTTTAAATTAATTCACACCTTTATATAATCTTCAATTTTTCTATTTTCAATTTCACTTCTCCTACGTCAAATACATCAAGTCCCATCTGCTACACTTACTCCCATAGTTTCTACAATAAATAAGCAAACTCACAACACTACCACAACAAAGATTCTATACTCTCCTCAGAAAGAGTATACATTGATCGATTGGTGAGTCGAGTTTACGCGCGAGTGAAAAATCGATGGGGGAGGAAGCAACTCGGTCGAGTCGGTGTACTCCTTGGGCAGCCACTCGACTGGTCTGACTACTGGAGCGAGTACTGGCTCCAGTACTATCACCGGTTGTTTACACGAGGAGAGCAGCTCGCTTTATCCTACTAGCTCCAGCTACTCTCCCGTTAACTCGACCAATGTAAACTAGGCTTAAGGAAGCATGCTCCACTCTACTCCTCCTCTCCACGAGGGAGGACGATGAACAATAGTCACTGGTCTACGCAAGCTGTGTGCCTGTGGTTCCACTATACATATTTGGCGGCAAGTGTACAACACTGGCCAATAAAAGTGTTTACACTGGCGGCGATTTCGCAGAACTTTTGCAATATCTAGCTTAAGATCAGAGTTTCGATAAAACAGATGAACAAGAGAATACCGGACACAGTTATTCTGAAAACCCATTGATAGTTTAGATAAATCTCAATAAATTTTAAAAGCCAATCTTAAAAAATAATTGAAACATAAATTTCAATTTCAATTTCAATTTAAATTTCCCTTTATTAAAGAGCGAGGTTCAGCCTGCGGCTCTTCTACCACCTAACGCCGATGGATACATATACATACTAAATATATTCTCCGTACTAACTGTTTGTACAATAACAAACAAAGAAGAAAGAGTCAAAATGAACAAATACAAAATTCAAACAAAGGCTTGTCTACACACTAAAAAAGAAAAAAAGATTGAAAATAAATACACAAAGGATACACAAATTAATTGACACAACTGTACTTGGTGTGATATAGTTAATACAAATTAATATTATGTATAAAACATATAAATGTTCTCAATATACGAGAAAGGACAAAATATCGTCAAGGGTTATAGCTCGACCACAAGGAAAAAAACCTTCCCTCAAAAGCGTTCGCGCATCTTCCCTGCCGTTATCGGTGCTCGGGGCAGTGTTGCCAGGTCAGACTTGAAAAAATCGGGAGATTGTTCTTGGGACCAGAAGATCTGCTACAAAATCCGATGATCTAATAGTAGCGGATGAACGACCTTCTCGGGGGCGGCATAGGCGTGCGCACTGGGGGGGGGGGGCAAGAGGATGTCTGCAGATTTTTTCCAGCGAGGGGGAAACAATGTATTTTTATCAGACGGGTAAACGAGGCATATTACCTCGTATAATGTTGCCCTCTCAGAAAACACCACTTGAGTTTGAAATTATCACGTTCCTACATCCCTATTATAATAATGGATGTAAATTACTGTAACTGAAATCAACTCAATTTTCGGGTGGGATAAAATACAACCATCTAAAAATAGTAATGTACATGGACGTCCGCAGGATTTTTTCCAGGCAGGGGCAAGGAAGGTCTTTTTTTCCAGGGGGGGCAAAGAAGGCACATTTTCTCCAATAATAGTGTTGTTACCTCTAAAAACATTGCTTAAATTTCAATGTATCATATTCATGCAATAATTAACACACATAATTGCAGCTGAAATGAAATTATATGTGAAAAATATATAATTTTTGGTTGACTTTCATTTTCCAGGGGGGGGCACGCCTCCCCTTCCGGACGCCCATGGTAATGTAGTAATAGTAATAAAATAAGTTCAAACAGCACTTTTCATGGCTGAGTGGAGTTCCACTCTCCCCTCCATGTTCAAGTAAGGTGACCAGGAAACTTGTTTTTGAGCAAGCCGTCGGAGGTGCCAGTAGTGGTATTGATGATACAACCAGGACCGGAAAGGAAGAGCCCCCCTCAAGCAGGTTTGGCTATACTTAAAACAAGCTCAACATGAGCATAGGAGTTTTTTGCTCTAGTGTGGAACTCTGCCTAACCCAAGGATTTTGGAAAAATTCCCGAAGGAGATTTTTCAGAAAAGAAGAGCTCTTCTCATGCAGATTTGCTACACTTAAAACTTGCTCAACATGTTCATATGAGTTTTTTGCTTTAGTGTAGCACCCTGCCTAACCCAAGGATTTTGTAAAAATGCCCTCGGGAATTTTTCAGAAAAGAAGAGCTCCCCTCAGATTGATTTGTCTATACTTACAAAAATTGCATCAGCCAGATTTTTGTCTATAAACTTGTCAAAAATTGATATTTTTTTGGCTATACCTGAAATTAAGCCAAAAACCCATACCCACACACACATATTTACTTCTGGTTTAAGTTTAATTGGACCCCAGCCTCAACTTGCATATCCAATATTAAAACAATGTAATATGCAGAGACCCTCTAGAATTGCTCCGTGACTCTCTTATTTCTTATATTATATGTTTGCATGTTTCAAGTAATTCCCCTCTGTGTTAGTGTGTACAATTCCCGAGACGGTAGTATTGATTTTTGTTTTGCATGTTTCTCCTCAGCGCCAGTACTTACAGAAATTCCCGAGTATTGCATCAGCCAGTATTGTGAGAGTGGTTGAGGAGAACAGATGTGTTGATACAGTGCTTCTCATACTTACAGGCCTGTTTGGTTTAAATATATATAATTATTCATATTGAACTATATAAAATCTGATATTTGTTGTAATCCACCCATATTTAGAGTCAAGCTTATATTTGTCCCAGCCTGTTATACAAAAATCAATACATAACAAGGTTATTGCCATTCTAGACATGCATGTTTGTGCAGGTATTTGCGCTGGGTCAGTGTGAATGAATATTTATTCTCTTTTTCCACTTGTAAGCTATTGGCTTTACAACCTTTCATAATAAGCATAGAGTTTTGAATTGAACCCCAGGAAATTTTATATAAATACCAAAGCCAAAAATATTAACACACACACACATATATACACACACACACACAAAGCACACAGCTGAACCCAACTGATATTTTTTATTCAGTATAAAGTTTTGAATTGAAACCCAGGAAATTGTATATAATAAACAACAGCAAAAATGCCAAATCAAAAATATTGCAATCAGTGCAATAAAAATATATTTAGCTCTAATTGGGCCAGACACCAAAAGATTTGTAACCCGGACAAATACAGAACTCCCACAAAAATATGCCCCAAATGCCATAAAAAATATAGCATGCAATACTTCACATATACACATAAAGATACTTGCTCTGCACAGTCATCAACATTGCCCCCACAACCATCCACATCTGGTCTGAAAAGAAAGCACGAAGCACCTGTTAATGCTGGACCTGCAAAACAGCCACGCTATACACCACCCATCCGTAGCAGTTTTAACGGCCAATTAAGGGATCACCGGTTTGTATCAGAGCCAAGATGTGGTATTAAGAATTTTTTGAAGAGTGTAAATTCTAATGTGCAGGCAATTCTAAATGCACAAAATGGCTCTTATAAGCTATCCCTCAAATTGTATACACAATATAAGAAGCCAAATGGCACAAAATTTACACAGCCCCACATAACAGAAACTGTACCGGTATATTCAAATGCAGATAAAATAATAAGCAGGTTGATGGATCAACTGAACATTAAACACTCTGAATTTGCGGCAAAAGAGTCTGGATGGAGCCTATGCGGTTCTCCACACAAGTTATATGTTAATATTTCTGAATTCAGCCCATTGCAATGTTCCACTTATGTGCCATTACCTGCCAATATCAAAAACAAAACAGCCGTGGTTAATATAAAAAATAATGACCAGAAATGCTTTTTGTGGTGTATTTTAGCTGCTTTGTATCCAGTTTCAAGCCATCCTGAGAGAATAACTTATTATAAGCAACATGAACACGATTTCGATGAGGCAATGGAGGGTTTAGAATATCCAATGTCTGTTCAAAATATTGATAAATTTGAAAAAAAGGCCCGGGATATTAATGGTAAACAATTATCTATTAATGTATTTATTTGTTCCACTGGCAATTGCTTGATAGATCCTCTCAGAATCAGTACACTTGATGATGAATCTGCTATTCCGATTGATTTGCTCTTAATTGAAGGGGATGGCACATATCATTACACTCTGATACACAGTCTTGAAGCTTTAGTCAGAACACAAATAGACAAAACTCATAGAATATTCAAGTTGTGCAGAAGATGTTTGTCTGTATTTGATGGTCAAAAAATGGTGAAAGGGGTTCGGGAAGAAAATGCAGAAATTGCTAAAAACAAGTTAATTGAGCATCTGAAATACTGTGGGAACCATAAACCTGTTCATATGGTGATGCCTAATCCAAGTGAAAATTGCAAATTCAAAAAGTTTGAAGCCTTGTTGGAACACCCAGCATATATTGTCTGTGATTTTGAATCGAACCTCAAACCTCTTGCATTCTGCAATCCAGATCCCGAAGAATCTGCAATTACACCATACCAGCTACATGAACCTTCCAGCTTTTGTTATATAGTTATACGGGATGGTGTAGCTAGTGAGCCACACTTATACATGGGACCAAATGCCATCAAAATATTTGCACATAGAATAGAAAATGAGTGCCGTGACATAGCACCTAATATTTTATTAAAATCAAAGCCTATGTTGCCTTTAACAGAGAAACAGATTGAAGATTTCAACAAAGCAGAAAAATGCCCGGTATGTGATTGTGAATTTTCAGATACAAATATCAAGGTGAAACACCATTCTCATACAGATGGTAAATTCTTAATGGCCCTGTGTAATAGCTGTAATATTCAGATCAAGAGACCAAAATTTGTCCCTATATTTTGCCATGGAGCATCCAATTATGATTTCCATCATCTGATCAGGTACGAGGGGTTTGACAAGCAGAATTTAAACATTTTAGCTGAAAATGATGAGAAATATATATCTATTAGCAAGATAATTAAAGTTAATGGTGTTCCTATTCACATAAGATTTCTTGATTCTTACAGAATTTTATCGGCTAGCCTGGCTACACTGGCAAATCAATTATCTGATGATCAATTCAAAATCACAAGTGCTTTGTTTCCAAATCAGGACCTGAAATTAATTAGGCGGAAGGGTGTATATCCATATGACTATGTTACAGATTTTTCTAAATTTGATGAGTGTTCTCTGCCACCACAAGAAGAGTTTTACAGCAAAATCAGAGGATCTGGAATCACTGATGAAGATTATCACCATGCCCAATTGATGTGGAACAATTTAAATTGCCAGACATTTGGTGATTATCACATGGCATATTTAAAACTTGATGTCACCCTCTTAGCTGATATATTGCAGGCATTCAGAAAATCTTCCATGCAAAATTATAGACTGGATCCAATATATTTTTTCAGTGCCCCGGGCCTAGCATGGTCTGCAACGTTTTTGAACACTAACATGCATTTGGATCTGATCCACGATCAAGATAAGTATCTGTTTATGGAGAAATGTATAAGAGGAGGGATGGTGCAATGTTCCCAGAGATATGCCAGAGCAAATAACAAATATATGCCTGATTATGATCCAGCACGGCCATCAAATTATATAGCGTATGTAGATGCAAACAGCCTCTATGGTTATGCCATGATGGATAAACTGCCATATGCAGGGCTTGAATGGGTTGAAGATTTCAATATTGAAGATCTTAAGGACTTTGATGACAGTGACTATGGCCTCTTGTTAGAGGCTGATCTGATAATTCCTGATGATTTGCACAATAAATTTTCTGATCTGTCCCCAATTCCCGAGGTTCAGTGCTCACCTGGCTCTAAACAGAAGAAGCTCATGATGACTCTGGAGCCGAAACAGGGATATGTCACATATTACAAAAACCTCCAGTTCCTGATGAAACATGGTGTTCAAGTGACCAAAGTTGGCAAAGTTTTGAGGTTCAGGCACTCAGGATGGTTGAAACCATACATTGATACAAACACAGAGCTTCGAACATCTGCAAAGAGCCAATTTGATAAGGGCTTGTTTAAATTGATGGTGAATTCTGTGTATGGCAAAACTATTGAAAATGTCAGAAAACATACCGATGTTAAAATAATTACTGACCCCAGCCTGAGCAAAAAATTGGTTGCAAAGCCTAATTTCAATTATAGAAGAATTTATGATGAGCACATGGCACTTTTCAACATGAAGAAAACAAAGATTAAGTTTGATAAACCTATTTATGTAGGGGCTGGGATATTGGAATTGGCCAAATTACATATGTTAACATTGTATTATGATGTGTTGAAACCTTTTTATGGTGATAATATAAAATTGATGTACATGGACACGGATAGTTTTATTCTTGATATTAAAACAGAAGATGTTTATCAAGATATGTCACAGCCTGAATTGTTTCAATACTTTGATACCAGTGAACATACAATAATTAAACACCACAACAAAAAGGTGCCTGGCAAGTTAAAAGATGAGACACTTGGTGATGTTATTGTGAAATTTGCTGGGTTAAGTGCCAAGATGTATACTTTTAAAACATGTAGTGGCGCTGTTGCCAAAAAGGCCAAGGGTATTGGCAAAGTAACTGTTGAAAAAGAGCTTGTATTTGAAGATTATGAAAATTGCCTCAAATCCCAGAATTTAATCAAAACATCAGAAAATAGAATTCAGAGTGAGGATCACTTATTGACTTCAAATATTGTAAGAAAAGTGGCCCTGGACCCACATGATGATAAGAGATGCATTTTATCATGTGGTATACATACTTTACCTTGGGGGCATTGTGATTTGAAAAATGGAAATCAATGCCCAATTACAGAGCATGATTTGAAATAAATAAACATGCCTATGAACTTATTTGGGTTCAAAAAACAGGCTATTATGGAGCTGCCAACACCACAAGCCTCTTCTGATATGCTGTCTAAACTGAGTGGCTTGTTAATTATTCATCTGAACAGCATATTTACAGATAATGATGATGAAACAGGTAAAATATTGTACATATTTAACAATAATTTAAATCATTACCAATTACCTGTAGGTGGGCAATTGCAATTTATTACAACCCCTGAGGGTGATGTCAAGATTTCAGTAGGGAGAAATATTTATAGAATTAAGCACTCAAACATGATTTCTGGTACTGTATATACTGTTTCTGCTGGTGACTGCTTATATATTGAGGTCCCTGGATCATATGACAAGCTTATACCCTTTTTTATAGAATTAAGAATCAGATACTCTATAATAAATAACCACTAAAACAAAAATGCCTAATGATATATTTGACCATACAAGACATGAAGATCACAGTGATGAGATTGTGATGCTTGATGTCAGAGTCAAGAAATTAAGAAGTGATTTACAAGCTTTACAGACCACACTCAATGCCAGTCTTCAACAAGAAATTACAAATTTACAATCACAATGCATGGACCCTCTTCTTAAAATTGATTCAGAACTCAAATTATTGCTTCAGAAATATACTGATCTGGCAACATTGGATAATTTTCAAAGTTTAGAAGAAGCTGTAGCAGCTCTTCAAGCCAAATTTAAAACCCAGGCCAGCAACTCTGAGCAATTGAAACAACAATTGGAGGAACAGATTAATAATGTCCAGACACAGCTCCAAACAATTGTCAAAAGCATAAAATCACAAGAAGATTTTGATCTAGTGATTTCCACTCTAAAAGAACAGATTCAATCACTCCAGATACCTAACCTGGATCCTCTGAACAATGCCATAGCCGAGGTTAAAGAAAAAATTGAGACACTTGAAAATTTTATGAACAATTTGCCATCTTCTGATGCTTTGAGTGCAATAACTCGGAGTGTTGCAAACATTAAGCTGCAACTTGAAACATATGAAGATTTTGGAAAAATTCAAAGTACCATAACCCATCTTGAAGGTACAATAGCAGCAGTGCAAAGTGATTTGGCAAATGTACAAGAAACTCTAGAATCTCGCCTGCCCGGTATTGTAGATACTCTTGTTAGTGTCCAGCACCAAATCACAAAGCTTGAAAACCTCAACACTGAATCTGAACTATCTCATTTTCATCATTTGATTGATGATATTCAAACAAAAAATGAAATTTTACAACAATCCACACCCACTCAGGCAGATATAGCCCTGCTCCAAAATGCTATGCAAAATGTGGCTGATGCTTCTGAATTAAACAATGTAAAATTGGCACTTGAATCTTTGCAAAATACAGTATCAAATCTTCCTACATCACAGGAACTTAAAAATATTAAGAGGGCAGTGAATAGGATATTGAAATCAGAAGATATCAAGAATATCCAAGCAGAGATCAAACATCTCACTCAGACAGTGGCCACTCTACCAACCAATCAACATATTAATGAACTGCATGCCCTGTTTGAGGATATCAGAAGACAGGTCCATGATCTTACTGCTCAAAATTCAAAATTGGCAGTTGTTGAAAATTTGCAACAAATTGTAGCTAATATCAAGCAACAGCTAGGGACCATGGAATCCAATCAAGCAAATGCTCTGTCTGTTTTTGCCACCCAGCTTCAAGAAATTGTGCAACAATACAAGAAACTTGTTGTGGACATAAAAATAAAGCCAGGCCATGATGATGTTGTTAGGACCATCAATGAGCACCTTGAATCTGTAACAAGCAGATTGCTTACAGCAGAAAAAGAAATAACAGGCATAATCGAGAATCCAAAACATACAGTAATTCTTGAATTGTACAGCATCCCCAACAAAGAATATGATTCACCATTTACACCAGGTGGCAAAATATATATGCTGTCCCCTGCACAATTTTATTACCAGTTTTTTGTTGGGGGCACACTGAGACCAATCAAGATCAAATATTGGCTACAACCACAGGCACACCACTACCCCACCTTATCAATAACAAATGCTGATAACAAAGTGAAAATCACCAGTGTAGAGTTAGAGGATTTTACAGATCCCAATACATTAGAAACAGCCTATACTGAAGATGATGGCACTCTGGAATTTCATATACAAATAGGAGACAAATTATATTTAGAAAATCCTGCAGTATCAGCTGCTGAACACCCCATAGTTGCAATATTCTTGTTTTCATATTATGTCTAGAAAAATTATTGTTGATGAATTACACAGACAAGCCAGACATAATTTTAAGAGACTGCCAGTAGTCACAAAGGGCATAGATGATTTATGGCAGAGCGACTTGATTGAAATGGCAAGTGGGCAGTTGAAAAACTTAGACAAAATCAACAAGGGCTACAAGTATCTACTCACTGTAATAGACACATTTTCAAAATTTGCCTGGGCTGTGCCACTCAAATCCAAGACTGGAAAATGTGTTACAGAAGCCATCAGGACAATCATCAATCAGAGTGGAAGATCACCCCGCTATTTGCAAACAGATAATGGCAAAGAATTTTATAATTCTGTGTTCCAACAATTTATTAAAAGCCAGGCAATAAAACATTATTCGAGTTACAGTGATCTCAAAGCCTCAATTGTAGAGAGATTCAACAGAACCCTAAAAAATCTTATGTATAAACAATTTACCCTGCAAGGTAATTATAAATGGATTAATATTCTTCCAGAACTTGTACAAAAATATAACAACTCGGTCCATTCCACAATCAACATGAAACCCTCTGAAGTAACTTCATCTGATGAGCAAAAATTGATCAGGACTGTTTATTATCCTAGATACCAGCCAACAACAAGAAAGGCCAAATACAGGGTGGGGGATCAAGTAAGAATCAGCAAATATAAGCACTTATTCAAAAGAGGCTTTACAAGAAACTGGAGCACTGAATTATTTACAGTGGTTCAAGTTAAACCCGGGACCCTTAACACATATATAATAAAAGATCATCGAGGAGAAATTCTCAAAGGCCGGTTTTATGAACAAGAGCTCAGCAAAACTAAACAGCCTGACACATATCTCATAGAAAAAATCATCCGCAGAAAAGGCAACAAGTTATTTGTCAAATGGCTAGGACTCCCAGAACACAGCTGGATCGATGCAGACAAAATAATAATATGAGCACCTGGGATGTTATAAAAAGGCTGCCAGAACCTGAACAACAGAATAAGAGAAATGGCAACTTGCTGCCTGATAATATTAGGTGTCTTATTGTTGGGCCATCTGCATGTGGTAAAACTACACTAATGGTTGATAATTTTTTATTGGCACCCAAGTGGTTAGACTGGAAAAACAGGCACTTGTATGTCTTCTCTAAGAGCTTGGAACAATTAAAATATCAGCAGCTGATGAAGCTATATGATGGATTGGATATAGCCACTTTTGAACCAGATGTTAAGCCACTCCATGAATGTCTCGATAATTCTGTTTGTTGTGTTTGATGACATTATACTGGATAATCAAAACAAGGTTAGAAATTTCTTTACACAGGGCCGACACAAAAACATTGATTGCTTCTACCTGGCACAGACTTTTTCTAAAATTCCGAAGCAGCTGATCCGAGACAACAGCAATTTTATATGTGTGTTTCATCAAGATCATACCAACCTCAAACACATACATGATGAATATGTAGGTGGGGACTTGAGCTACAATGATTTTTCCAAGTTTTGCAGTAGGTGCTGGAACCAGGACAGTTATGGGTTTGTCACTATTGATATGACAAGAACACCCAATAGTGGCAAATACAGAAATAAAATCAACAATTTTCTAGACATTGAAACATAAATAAATAACCATGAAAAGGCCAATCATTGATGATCTTAAATTAAGAGATTATCTTGTAAAAAGATTTAAGGGATGGAAATCAGAGAACCGTGGAATTTATGAAAAACACAAACAAACAGAACAGCCTGTAATTGATGCTATTAATAATTTAGGTAAGAATATCAAAACTGTTACAGAGCAAAATCAAAATTTGATCACAGAGCTTGTACCTGTAGCTGCCAGGAACATATTAGATTATCCATTCACCCCACTTTCTAGTATTCATGCACCTAGTCCTATTGCTCCTAGAAGAATTGAAGCTACTCAGGATCCTATTGAATTGGGTCTTCTTGCTCAAAAATATTTAACCACACCTAAAGACAATAAAGATGAGGTGTTTGGCTTATATGCTGACACAGAGCTTGATGGCAGTATCATACATAGAATTGGCAATTTCAGAGTAACATTTATGGGGGATGATCTGATTGTTTATTCAGAATCTCATCTTGGACAAAGAGGTGGTTTTGTTAAATATCCCGGCACACCTGGGTTGTGCGAACTGATGACTAGGAAGAGGCCTGGCAGCTATACAGATCAAGATTATGAACATTACAAAGAAATATTAATAAAATCAGATGCTCTATACCAGAACAATGATCCCACACAAAAAAGAGTCAAGTCGAGCAGTGGAGCAAAATACAACAATTTAATCAAGCCCATATGGTCACAAATTAAGACAGGCAGTGGAATCAAACAATACAACACCCTGCCTAAAGAATTTGTGTGGGTTGATGATGTCAGGAAACTTGTAGATAGGTTATTGGTGATAGCTGGGGAGGAAAATGCAGGGAACCACAATTTTTACAATGAAAAGGTTGGAATTATGGACATGATAAGCACAAAATTGTCTAATTTTATAGTGAATGACACTAAGGGGATTGGATATCTTATAAAAATTATTAATACTCTACCACCTAAATTTTGGAATATTTCTGAGGGTCGGGGTTTGGTTAATGACATTATAAACAAGCTGCCATTTGAACTACACATTCCAGGCTATCAGTATTGTGGTCCCGGTACAAAATTGGACCATAGATTAAACAGAGGTGATCCTGGTGTAAATCCCCTAGATGCTGCTTGTAGAGACCATGACATAGCATACAACACACATTCTGATCTTGACAAGAGACATGTTGCAGACAAGAAATTAGAAGAGGCTGCATTTGGTAGATTTGTAAGCAAAGATGCATCTTTGAGTGAAAAAATAGCAGCATTGGGAACCACCATAGCTATGAGCACCAAACAAAAACTGGGGTGGGGGCTGTGAATATGTATATAATAAACCTACAATGAAGGCCAAGGGTGTTATGTATCAAATACCTTATGCAGGTCTCAAATCTCTTAAAACTATTGATAGTCTTTTAACCAAAAAGCAGCGCAAGAAAAAAAATTCTTGTATTGCCAAGGGTCATGGTATGAAATTGTTGCTTAGTACCCCCCAATTAAAAAAATTACAACAATCTAGAAAAAAATCACATGTGGGGGGTTTCATATTTACTATCCCGGCCATCTTAGCTGCTCTCGGGGCTGTTGGGAGCTTGGCTGGGGGATCAGCTGCCATAGCAAAAACAGTAATAGATGCCAAGAAAAATAGGGCAGAATTAGATGAGCAGAAGCGCCATAACCTGGCCATGGAGAAAAAAGGCAAAGGTGTTAAGAGAGCCATGAATAAGTTTAAAAAAAACAAGA
>NC_139237.1:7592403-7622384 GCF_977018435.1 Lepisma saccharinum
TTCATTTACAGCATACAAACACCTAACCTATACGAAGACATAAAAAATCCTTCCATGCTTGAGTATTTCGATACTTCTGCGTATCCTCAACCCAACAGATTTGGAATTCCATCTCGTAACAAAAAAGTCCTAGGTAAACTGAAAGATGAATGTAACGGTGATATTATTGTCGAGTTCGCGGGTTTGCGTTCGAAAATGTATGCCATGAGAACAGAGAGTAGCGTCACGAAGAAAGCAAAAGGTGTGGGCAAAAATACGGTGGAGAACAAACTCACCTTCCACGATTACATCGATTGCCTTTACTCACAATCGACGATACTAAGTATAGAACAAAGAATCCAAAGTGTAGACCACGTGAATACAACAAACAAAGTTAGGAAAGTAGCATTAGATCCGCATGACGATAAAAGATGTATTTTGTCTTGTGGAATCCACACGTTGCCTTGGGGACACTATCGTTTAGAAATTAGTAAAAATTGTAGGCAATGCAATTGAAAAAAAAATAAACTGAAATAACTATAACTAAAATAAAAAAAACTTTAACAGTCTCAAATTATCACATACACAATAAATAACTAGCAAGGACAATGAATCTCTTTGGTTTCCGAAAGCAAACAATGGAGACTGTACACCGCACGGCAGATCATGAATTTCTACCTTCCATGTTATCTAAACTCAACGGCCTGTTGATCAATCAATTTTCGGAACGCTGCTCTTCTTGCTGGAACAGTGACGATTTCGGATTCGCGACGATCGACATGACGAGGAAACCCAACGACGGAAAATACAGAAACAAAATCAACGACTTTCTAAACGTTGCAACGTTGCCATGGTCTTTCCGTACACCGCATTGTTCATTAATTTAAAGAAGTCCTTGTCTAAATCGGAAGTGGCAGCTGTTCTATGTTGTGTGTTAGTTTCTATGTAAGGTCTTAACCACGTGGAATGTTTAAACTTTAGTATTCTTCTAACATTTACTATCTGAACACCCTTCCCAATCAAAAACCGGAGATTCTTGTAGTGGACGACGTATCTCTGTTTAGGGTCCAATGTTAACAAAAGCTTGTCTTGAACCGAGTCGGGTGGACATTTGATTTCGGGAGTCGGAGGCAAATCCGAAAACGTGTCGTGCAGGTGGTCGGAGAATTGGAGATCTACCTCTGCGAAGAAACCACACTCGCTATCGTCGAAATGAATAATGTCTATCGAAGTGGGATCTAACCATTCGAATCCCCCGTAAGGAAGTTTCTGAACCATGGCATGTCCGTAGAGATTATTAACGTCGGCGTAGAAGATGTAATTCGATGCTCGATTTGAATCGTAATCTTCTTTCATGTGTACGTTATTAGCTTTTGCATGTCTCTGTACGCATTGCACCATTCCACCTCGTATCCCTCTTTCGATAAATAGCAACATGTCAACGTCCGATATCAGTTCCAGCTTGACCTTTGTCTGGAATAACATTGCCGACCACGCTAATCCCGGTAGACTGTAGAAATACGCTGGATCTAATTTATAACTATTCGTTGCCGTTTTCCTGAACGCTTGAAAAACATCCGCGAGTATCGTCACGTCTAATTTTAAGTATGCGTCGTGGTAGTCTCCGAGTGTCCTACATTCTAATTTCTCCCACATGAGTTGCGCGTGTTGGTATTCTTCGTCCGTGATTCCTTTCTCTCTGAGTCTGCTGTAAAATTCTCTTGGAAGTGGAAGAGCGTCGTCGTTAAATTTAGAACCATCACTAACATATTCGTAAGGATAAACCCCTTTACGTCTAACGAGTTCTATGTCTACGTTGGGAAAACTAGCTCTAGTTATTTTAAATTGATCGTCGGTGAGTTTGTTCGCTAAAGCATCCAGACTTGCAGAGAGAAATCTATACGAATCCAGGAAGCGCATCTCGATTGTATTTTTCGTTCCCGGAATCGACACTTGCTTGCTGAGACTAATGTAGCGTTCTTCATTCTCGGCCAAGACACCTATACGTTTCGGATCGTAGCCAAGATGTCTCACCAGGTGGTGAAAATCATATCCGCTTCCGTTGTGAAAGAATATGGGGATGAATTTAGGTTTCTGGATTTTAAGATTGCGCGTGTTGCAAATTCCACCTATGTAGTTTCCGCTGAAATGATCGTGGTGGAATATTTTTTTGTTCTCATCAGTGAAACTTTGATCACATACCGGACACACCTCAGTGGAATTGTAATTTTGAAGTTCATTTTCAGTTAAAGGTGCCATCGGTTTTGATGTAAGCAGTACGCTACCAATTACCTCAACCTCCTCCACCATTTTTTCCAGGAAGTGTTCGATTACATTTGGTCCGCGGTATATATATGCTTCATTTATTTTATCACGTCGCACAACAACATAGCCGAAACTATTAGGTTGATGAAGCTGGTACGGCGTTGTGGAGGAAATTTCAGGATCCGGTTCGCAGTAGGAGAGTGGTTTCAGGAAAGACTCGAAATCTGCGACGATGATTGCGGGATGTTCTAAGAATGCCTTGTGCATTTTGAATTCTTCGACTTCGTTCGTTTCGGGCATCAACATTCTAGCCGGTCTGTTGTTGCCGCAATAAATTTTATGTTCGACAAGTTTATCAATAGCAATTTGACGTCCGGTGTAATTTTGATAATCGAGTTGTTTTCGATCGTCGAACGTGGTTAGGCATCTCGGGCAAACTTCGATGCAATGTTCATGCTTGGTTGTTTGGCTTCCTAGTAATCGAGACATTGAACGAATTAGCGTGTAGTGATGAACATCCTCGTTGGAAATGAGAAAGAGATTTATTACACGAGCATCGTCATCGTCGATATGGCTTATCCTGACGGGATGCACGAGATATTTATCTGACGTGAAGGAATATACATTAATAGGGATGCGTTTTCCGCACGATTTTCGAACTTTGTTATATCCGACAATGTCACCGGGTATTCGATGCCAGACATTACACTTTCAAATTCGGACTCGTATTGTTTGTAATGTCCAACCCACTGTGGATTATTTTTGCAATAAACAGGATGCAGTGCAGCCAATATACACCAAAGGAAACACTTGTTATCGCTGTTCTGTATATTTAACACAGCTCTCTTGTGTTGAATGTTCGGTGGAAGAGGAACGTAGCTGGAAGCGCGAAGAGGCGAGAATCGGTTCACGTAAACAGTTAACGTGTGAGGACTTCCACACAGAGACCATCCCGACCCTTTAGCCTCGAAACCGTCATGTTTCTTAACCAGCTCGTTGGAAACTTTATAATAGAAGTTGTCCAAATTTTCGACGTCAGCAAAATAAAGTGTCTGGTTTTTTGTACGATGATAAAAAATACTCGTTGTGCCATCAACTTTCTCGTATTCGGAAAACAGAACAACGTATACTTTTATAGAGTTGTTTTCAAGTTTATCTTTCAAAATATTTAGTACAGATGTTTTCGTTTCATCCAAGAAACTAGGGATGTCACGGCCTGGTTCTGACTTAATTGAAAAATCCTGGAGTTGGTCGTTGAATGCAGATCTAATTGGTTTGCGTTCATTAGATAATTTAATTTGCTTGGAAGTGGAAGCTTCCGTTTCTGCATTATCGATTTTTCTTTTCAATGTTCCTTGTTCGGTCGATGGTTTGCAAATTTTGAGGTGTTTACTTAAATGTGCAATGCTGATCACCTTTCCGCATCGAGCACAAGACTTAGAAGGTAACGAACAATTAATTCTCGAACCTGTTTCGCTACATCTTGCCCTGTGTACCGATAAATTGTTCCTTGAGATTAGCTTCCCACAAGTAACACATTCAGTTTTATCATTTTTACGATTGAAACTGGTGGTGGATGCCATTGCTTTCTCCAAAATCACAGAAATCAAAAAGTCTAGTATATAGCGATACAATTTTCAGGTATGTTATTTTATATAGAATTTCTTGGAGTGATTACAAAACTCAAAAAATTCAATCTACTGTAAATAGAATTTCAGGTATGTTATTTATATAGAATTTCTTGTGTGCGAATACAAAAACTCAAGAATTCAATCTACTGTGAATACAATTTTCAGGTATGTTATTTTATATAGAATTTCTTGAGGTGATTACAAAACTCAAAAAAATCAATCTACTGTGAATATAATTTTCAGGTATGTTATTTTATATAGAATTTTCTCAGGGCGAATACAAAA
Organism: Lepisma saccharinum; assembly: GCF_977018435.1. Classification (NCBI taxonomy): domain Eukaryota; kingdom Metazoa; phylum Arthropoda; class Insecta; order Zygentoma; family Lepismatidae; genus Lepisma; species Lepisma saccharinum. The sequence goes on from NC_139237.1 coordinate 7,596,564, forward strand.
CTCAAAAATCCGAGACAGTTCAGTTTTAACGTGTTCATATTTGGAAAAAAAAATGCAAAATACGCCTTGGAGATTTCAACCAATCCACTTTACTACATTGGGGAAACTCTAACTGGCGAGGTTATATAACAATTATTATTTTGTTTGTTTGTTGCGTCACAATACAGAAATAATGAGAGGCACGCGCGCGCGTGTGGCACATCGTTCCCCCGAGAGGTTTACAAAGGTCACGATATATAAACATTGGTCCCGGACTTGGAAAATTACGATAAGGTGCATTCATCCTTTCAGGGATGAGAGGATGAGAGAGTGCATTTCACTCATCACTGCTTTTCTACGCTGTGAAACATCGTCAGCGCAATAAATGAGGCGCGGAACGTGGAGAGAAAGTGAGTTTTTCAGGTTTTGGTGGTCGTTTGGTCAAGAAATCAGAGTTGGCCTAGAAGGCATATTTGTGACACTACTACGTGGTAGATTACACTGAGGGACCTTACAGTAAGAGGAGACAGCTGCCTTATAGGAAAATGTCGTAAGTCATTTCAAAAGTAGGTCAAAAGGCGAGGTAGCATAAGAGCAAGATTTGCAGGAGGTAAAAAAAAGCTTAAAAAGTGATGCCAGAGCTTTTTCTATCAATTTTTCTCTCATTGTAGGTTAGTTTAGTGCGTAAAACGTCGTAAAATAAAAAGTAGGTCAAAGGGCGCAGCCAGAACGTACCATACAACCTACTACAACCTATGTTCGGAAATCCAAAATGGCGACCGGAAGTGAGGTTATCTTGGAAACGGTAAGACTTAGGAAAAATCTGTTTGCGGATTCGTCATGTACACCTATACGTGAGAAAAAGTATGAATAGAACTTATGTTCGGAAATCCAAAATGGCGACCGGAAGTGGGGTTATCTTGGAAACGGTAAGACTTAGGAAAAATCTGTTTGCGGATTCATCATGTACACCTATACGTGAGAAAAAATATGAATAGAACCTATGTTCGGAAATCCAAAATGGCGACCGGAAGTGGGGTTATCTTGGAAACGGTAAGACTTAGGAAAAATCTGTTTGCGGATTCATCACGTACGCCTACACGTGAGAAAAAGTATGAATAGAACCTATGCTCGGAAATCCAAAATGGCGACCGGAAGTGGGGTTATCTTGGAAACGGTAAGACTTAGGAAAAATCTGTTTGCGGATTCATCACGTACACCTATACGTGAGAAAAAGTATGAATAGAACCTATGTTCGGAAATCGAAAATGGCGACCGGAAGTGGGGTTATCTTGGAAACGGTAAGACTTAGCAAGAATCTGTTTGCGGATTCATCACGTACGCCTATATGTGAGTAAAATATGAATAGAACCTATGTTCGGAAATCCAAAATGGCGACCGGAAGTGGGGTTATCTTGGAAACGGTAAGACTTAGGAAAAATCTGTTTGCGGATTCATCACGTACGCCTATATGTAAGTAAAATATGAATAGAACCTATGCTCGGAAATCCAAAATGGCGACCGGAAGTGGGGTTATCTTGGAAACGGTAAGACTTAGTAGAAATCTGTTTGCTGATTCATCACGTACACCTATACGTGAGAGAAAATATGAATAGAACCTATGCTCGGAAATCCAAAATGGCGACCGGAAACAGAGTTTTTCTTATCGCTTTCGCGTTTGCCTTTACGATATTTTCCGTTAAGGTTGCAAGAAACGCATCATTTTCTGGCGTAGAACTCTTTTTACCCCTATCAACAATCGAACCAACATCAAGATCGTTTGCGAGTTCCACGACGCGCTGCCCGAGGATACCGTGTGCAGCGTCATCCTGGTCGCAGAGAAGTCCTTCGCGTACGACGTGAAGAACGAGAGGGTGACGGAACAGTTTTAAAAAATTCGTAAAAAAAAAATTGTCACATACTAAAAAAAATAAATCAACACCCAACACATTTTAGGTTATATAAAATTTGTGAAAACCTTTAAAATACTGAAATATTAAAACAAACAAAGTCTCTTGTAGGTTAGTTCGGTGCGTAAGTAAAAAAAAATGATAGGTTAAGTTATATCACTTAGGATCATAAAAAAATTAAAAAATCGTAAGAAAAAAAGATAGGTTAAGTTATATCACGTAAGATCGTGATATACCTACCAAGTGTGAGTGGGGAAAAAAAAATGTAGTGAAAATTTGTACTAAAACATCGCTGAACGCTAAAACATCGACAAAAAATTGTCAAAATATGTCAAAAACTGATATTCAATTGATAAAAAAAAGGGATACCTACAAAGTGTTATTTTGAACCGGCCAATATACACTACTGTCCGGCTTTAGACGAAATCATTTATGACCAAAATGGTAAAGTGTAAAGTGAGAAATCTTATGACATTTCAGATGCCATGGCATTTTTCATGGCATTTCTCAAGGATAAAACCGGCTCTATTTCCGTAGCATTTTTCGTAACATAACCAATCAAAATCGACCTCATGGTCACGAGTGCAAATGTAATGGCGGTCGCGTGAGATGTAAAGAACGCATCACTTCACACTTTTAAACGACGATTAATATTAAATTGAGAGGAATATCGCTTCGTTTTAAATGGTTTTAGTTAGAGAAGAATGGCGCTGATTAATGGCGCTTTACAACGTTTACTGTAAACGTACGGAAGAATATTTTAGCTCTTTCAATTGTAAACACCGTGCACACAGGATTGAAGGTGTAACTCGACGTGCCTTTCGTGCTGTATGTATTGTACCTTGTAATTGAAACAGGGAACCGAAATGTTCCATAAAATGCTTTCGTGTAAAGTACTATCTGTTATAAGATTTTTGGAAGCATTTACGTACCATTTATGCTAGCAAACATGTTAAAGGAAATGCTTTCGTCTAAAACCGGCTTTAGAAATACCTACAGGATAAAGAAGTGCGCAATGGATAATAGATATTTTCTAGAAAAAACTGTGTACGTATTCGAAATATGCATGCATTCCGAAAATAAAAGATAATCATATTAGGGGTGAATACTCGTACCATGAATTTAGAATAGAATAAAGCAGGTAGATCTAGCTCAATCAAGTGGTGTCCTATACAGGCTACTTCTACGAAAAACCCCTCATTCCAATATCCAAAGAAGAAAGCGTAAATTTGCATTTCAATTGATTGTTGTTTCTTTACGTCTTATTTTATGTTTCTTAAGCTATCAGCTATGGTGAGGATGCAAGGTGAGTTGACGAAATAGATGATTGAAGAAATAATAAGAGGTGTATGCCTTACCAGGATTCAAGTCTTAAATCACTGTCTAACCGCCAATCCACGAAGTCCTGAAATCATTTATGTGTTAGAAATGTCATAAAAGTAGCAGTTAATTTTCTTACAGACTTTAAAACAAATTAACAGAAGATTAATGGTTTTTGAAGAATCAACTGTAACATACTAAAAAACGTAACCGTGATTCAATAAAGAAATAAGGCACCTGAACCCAATTCTCCCTAGTACCCAATATGGCCTATTTGCTGTTTTCAAGTACTTACGTGGTTAATTAAATAATTGTCATTAGTATGTCATTTAGACTGTCCGAATGACGTGATTGAACCTGTTGGCTGTACCTATAGTACAGTAACTTGAAGACAAAAAAAGCGAAATAGATTGACCTCGTGATTGTGTTCTATGCGATCTAATATTGCATAGTTAAGTTATTACTACATATAGCCAAGCGATAGTTGTTTATATCTCTAACATATAATTATGATTGCTCATAATTTGTACTTTACAATAATTAACATATTTTAGACTTTAAATATAAAGTCCTATATATAACGAAAGAACACTAAGTATGGTGTACTTAATGTGGCCTACATAGGAATATATAGTGAAGGATATGCGCAAATGTGACATTTGTTACTCTTATATTCACGTACTGTATGTGGAACTCACTAATGACTATAAAGTATATTTAATTTGCCCAGACTGTGATGTGCAAATTTCTGGTAAGAAATTGTGACATGTTTATTGGTTTGCAAATGTTACGTTTAGGCCGTTCGCCGGCTTGGTGCAAGAGAATGTGTGTATGAAGAATGGAATAAATTACGCTCATTGCCCTTTAACAATATTTAATAGAACCGCACAAGTGAGGGCGCGGGGGGGGGGGGAGATCACGCACGAGCCAGCAAGATATCTAAACACTGACAATGATAAAACTCGAAGTGTCACCACTGTACCTGGTTTCCTTCGCGGTTCCTCGGCTGAGTCACGACGTGGCGCTCTATCGGTCCATTGAAGGTGTCCTCGGTGGGTTCGCCCAAACCTTTTAAATGGACCGACTTAACACTGTCACTCGCAACACACTTCGCGCTTCGCTCCCTCGACCAAGACTCCTCCGGCGACCTCTCGTCACCCGGGGACTGCTGGCGTTTTTGATTACACAGCATTTTATTTCCGGCTCGTGACATAAACAATGTTATTTCTTTCTGCAAATCTCACATAGCTACATTATGTAAATAAAATGTAAGTGTATCAATATACTTATCTACCTATAAAAGCAACATAGTTGTACTTTCTTTACATATTTCTTTCTGTTGCATATTTTGATGTGAAAGAACAAAATATAGGGTCTAAAAGTAAATTTAAAATAAAAATATTTTCTGCACCCATGCTTGGCATCAATATCCAGTAAACGTCGAGAAATGTTCCCTCTTTCGAATTATGTCTCTAGTTTTACCTTTCTGACTTTGTACACTACCAGAAACAACCGCAAACCTTAGGTAGGCCATATTGGGTTCAAGTACCTTAGATAACACTGACAGCAACAATGGCACGATTGCTATTATTACTCAGGAAAAGAATTTAACGAAATGTAGTAATTAACTAACTCACAGAACTTACAAAGAAGTCGAGTCTCCGATCTCTGCAGGAGGCACATTGCAGAGTTGTTCGGATCCACTTTAAACTATAGATTCGGTTCCGGTCAACCTATCCGAGCATAAAATGGACTTTGAACCAAACTTGCAGTTCATGGGCTTTCTTTTGTTTTGCAAAATCTGACATGTCAATTACCCAGCTATAATATTCGTACCTTGAAATAATATTCAATTACTGAAAATAATTAATGGTTTAAATCTACAAATATTTTCTTAGGGATTTTCTTTCCCGGGTCTAGAACAAATTCAATTCCTACGTTTTCTCTCTTTAATTCGAATGCTGGTTTAGGGTATTGCGTACTTGATTTTGTGTAAAATTATTATAACATTTATTGAACCTACTGAAATATTTAATTTTCCTTATTGTGTGAAGCTGCGAATAAACATAAGTGTGTAATAACAACAATACGACTGGAATATTGTCTCGCTTCTTTTATTTAATCAACGTCATTCATTTTTGCAGAGCACGCACCTGCATGACGCAGCTAAACCTCATGTAGGAGGTTTTCCCTTGGAGCAGTGCGACTCGTTTGCTTAGAGAAGAATTGGCAGTGACGTGAGCCTATATAACTCTGTAGCGGAGGCAGGGGCAGCTCGTTTCCGCCGTGTGGGATCGTTGTTTGGTCAGTGAAATTAGCTGTTGCTCTCTCCCTTCGCTCTCTGTGCACGCTTCGTGTTTGGAAGCTGAGAAAACAACGGGGGAATCCATATACTAACGTGTTATGTCCTGAGTTCAACATTCATGTTCAAGAGAATTCAAGGCGAGGGATTCATGTTACAAATATAGGACCAATTTTATAAATAAAATTTCTCTTATAGCAAAATACAAGTTTATAATTTTACATAAAGGGTTTGTTTATGATCTCAACGCCTAAGGTTCTGAGTTCAGTACCGACCTGAACATCGCTGTCACTATGTGAATTTCGACACATAATAATTAATCCATTTGTTCAGAATAACTTAAAGAGGATGAAAAGCTATGTAAATTAACAATATATCAGTTAAATACAATTGAGCTATGTTATCCAATAATCTACCTTCAATGTATACATCAATGTTCCTTAATTAAATATGATACATTCAAATATTAATACAGTACTTTCCATATCCATTCTATATATATGTAGACACTCTTTCTATCTATTTGTGTATCTATATGCACATAGATGTGGCCGTACAGGCTAGCTTTTCCCCCCTTGCGCGGTTGAAGCCGAACAATAGGCGGTTGGGGACCAAGCCGTGCAGGGTTCGATGCTCGGCTGTATCTGCACGGTGCACATAAACAAATATAAAATATTATTGAGATGGGGGAAAAGGATGGGGTTGCATATGAAATTATAGCGATTTGATTGATGGACTGTGATATGTGAATATGTATTATGTTAAGAATCTCTACATGATATGAGAATTGCAAGTCCATCCCTTAATTTTGTTTCCGGTCACACTTACTGTCCACTTACTGTCCACTGATGTATCTATTGCAGCCGTTAGCGAACATGGTTGTCCCAAGTGTCCGTGGTGTCGGTCACTGCGGCATGCAACACGGACCGAGTTCCCCTTCTTCCACTGGCACCGTTACACCATCGGTTGCTTCCTGAAGTGTCGAACGCACTGCCCTTGGACGACGTAGGGACACACTTTCTTCTCACCAAAGTTCTGTACACTGACCACTTACATGCATACTTTTATATGTAAAAGTTATATCTCTGTTTCGAAGCGAAAACTGTCCCGTTCATCGTAAATCAAGTGTTAAATGCTATGCTCTGAGCATTGACGGACACTGACTTCTAGACACAGAATATTAAGTATAACCCTTTTAACACGGACTCTCAGCGCAACCTCTTGACAAAGACTTGTCAAGGTAAATCCTCAACACATTTCTGTATCACCTTCCAGCACAGACTTGTCACCTGAATTCTCAACACTGACTTGTCACTTGAATTCTCAACATCGACTTCTCTGTCTAGCTTATAGATGCACACTGAACCGCCAAAATTCACCGTTGGGTTAAGGGATTTTGTCCATGTCCAGTTTCTATTGGCTGACGTGGAGGAGGGGGTTGGTTGCAGGGAAGAATGGAAATATTTCAAGTTGGGGAGACAAAGGGGCTTCTGGGAGAGAAAGCGTAAATATAGCCGTCTCCTTTTGTAGGCAAGGCAAATGACCTTTGCTTGGCTTCTCTGAAACTGAAGGGGATTTGGAGACATGCTGAATGTTCGATAATAATAATAAATGTAGAAGAAAAATTATATATGTATATATCGGTAATAGTGTGCACGTGTGGAAATATGGGTACATAGACATACATGCATACACACGTTCACATACAAACACACACCCAATATCACACATGCATATGGTATGTCTCAGTGCAATTCCGACAAACTTCCATAGCGTTCAAATAATTTAAAGTTGAACAATTTATTTTCAGTTTCTCTCAATACTGTTCTTTTCGTAAACTCTCATTTTGTCACTACGAGCCATGAAAAACGAACTTCTTTCGAACCAGAAGACACATTTTCATCATTATCACTGACCTTATTTGTTGTTTATTTCAAATTTCATATGTTGACTGTGTCTCCACCCATTTCGTATTTTTAGCATTTTGAAAAATTAAGACCAGACTGCACTCCAGGAAACTACGAGGAAAAAGAAATGGTGAAGGAAGAGAAGCGCGTTAACTAGTTGATGCGAAATAAGCCATACAAAATGTTGAATATAATATCCATAGATAAAACTTGCTGAAGATTGAAGGGATATCTTACGAGCCGAATGCTTAATGGTGATGTAGTGCCAGAAACTCCAAAATCTTAGAACCTATTTCATTGATCATTTAAATTCTTTGAATCGTATTTAGTGATAGTTGCTACAACATATACCTGATTTTCATCCTATTCACATTAATCGTTACAAATGTTGCAATCTTGCTAGTAAAAAAGGAATTTCGAAACACTGACAGTTTATACAGTTTTGAATCTCAATAATTTTGCTGAATGTATCAAAAGATTAGAGAATTTCTGTTAGTTCAAACATGTGCATATACTGTATAGTAAAAGTTTCGAGGGGACCGATATTTCCAACATAAAAAATTTCCATTCCCTGTTTTCATGTGTGAGCGTTGCATTTCCCGTAACTAATATGGCGGTCGGCAGCAGAAAATAATAAACATGCTTTTGTGGTCAACATGACAAACATTTCTTTGGTGCAAGGTAAACACCAGGCGCTTCTGACAAAACATGTATTGGATGTATAAACATTCCCCCTCATTATCTTTATTTGTATTTATGTATAAATGCACCTATAGTGCAGACAGAGTTTATTCCGACTGGCTGCGTGTTTTTGTTCTCCAACTGCTTCGTCGTGTTTTGCTTTCAGTATACAGTGAGAAAAAGGAAGAAGAATTTAAAAATCTCTCATTTAAAATTTAACCGGTGAACCATTTTCCTTCTTCCTGTGAAAAATGTGTGCATTGCTTGGTTAAAATTAAAGTTTATGTATGGTTCATTTGACCAACCGTGAAGTCCTCTCTATGAAAACTAGTTATCATTCTCGTGTCATCAGAAATTTAAAGCAGAGCGTAGTTTAAGTAAACTCCATTGTAAATTAGACATTAATTTTTCTCAATTTGAAAACATTGAACCATGAAAAGTGCTATTTATCTTTTACATGTAATTATTACGTCATAAACTACAAACGTTAGACTGCAAAATTAATTAGAAATTACTTGATTGAAAAAATATCAATCATGAAAAGTATATGGTTTATTTTAATTTATTTTTTACTTCGTTATTTTTTTTTTGTTTTGTAATTTTTAAGATGACTGGCATATTTTTTCAACATGCTCGGTTCCATTTTGAATTCATTAAAATAATTCCAGTAATTGGAATAATTCCGAATGTCATAGCCGAGTTCTTTTGAATATCCTCAGGTAATGTAATGTGCAATGTAGGCCTACTTTATCTCGTAGACATAAAGTGAGAATTAATGAACGTGCAGTACAATGATGCAAAGGAATTATTTTAGTGGGTACGCTGCTTCCTTGTAATGAAGATGTCCCTCTTTTGATCTCCAGTGGAGGCACATGGTGGTTCGCATCCTACCTTAAATCATAGTACCAGTCTCGATTAGTCTAATTTAATATACGTATTCAGCCGTTGCAGTTACGAAATAAAGGTAGCCATATACAGAAGTTACCGCCTAACTTCTATCCTTAGTTTGTAGTGCGAAGACAAATGTGGCAAAAAGTGGGGAGACAAGTGCTTCCCCACGCTCCCCTAATCGTCTCAACTGGACAATCAATAACTGCATTCTTTCACGTGAGGCTGCATAGCGTGCTACGACGCTAGGAGTCCCGGGTTCGAATCCCGGAATAGACATGGGTGTTTGTGAGTGTTCATTCATCAATTTCATCATATCATCACTCATTCTCATCTTCGCTATTAGCCAAAGGTGACACAAAGGCAAAGTAAAATAAAGGAAACGAAATTTCACGTGTGGCAGCGGACACATGTTTTATTTTTTTCTGCAAATATGGGCTTTCGTAAGAGTTCTGATTTGAAGACTAAAATTGGTAAACGCTGTAAGAGCCACAATAATTCAAACACCGTGTTCCACGTTAAACTGTGAAATGTGCCATGCTTTATAATGTGGTAAACGTGAAAAGTGGCTGGTAGCCCTCTAAGTAGTTCAAAGGGCGTGTAAATTGATTGATTGATTTAGTTTATTTTACTTCGAGTTTTGTGCCTCTAGGCTAATTTGCCAAGATGGGGTTGAGCGATGAAATGATGAAATTGATGAATGGACATTCACAAACAACCAAGCCCGACCGGGATTCGAACCCGGGACCCTTGCCGTCGCAGCGCGATGTGCTAACCACTCGACCACAGGGTCGGGCCAAACTGCGTGTAAAGAAGTCACTAGTGTGCACGTTCTTACGGGCTGATGTGCGGAACGATGCGATTTCCCAACACTTTCGCTTTTGGCACTTACAACGTTTACCACTTTTAGTCCTCATTTACGAATCTTGTGTTTCCACTTTCGGTTAAAATATGACCTATTACGTATATGCAGAAAATGCATAATGTAATTGCAATTATGTAGCAATTACATTATACATTATTACTTTTCCCCATACTTTTATGTTTAAATTTGAGTGTGACCCTTTGTTTACGCAGCAATTGCAAACACTAATTATTCCTATCAGTCGACACGTATAAAGCTCTGGACCACCGTCTGTGCGTAATATCAATATTGACATTTCATTTGATAAGCTGTTTTACCCATTCCTACAAACAAGTCATTATTATTGAATCAGAGCTGCTGTTAGACATATTGTGCCCTGTGGTACATGGAGAATCTCTTATTATAATTCATTTTCTTTCCACATTCTCTTTTCATAATTGCAAGGAAATTGGAAGCTATTCATTCAAACTTTCTGAAATGTAAAGAAGCTTTTATATTCCTTCAAGGAGTAAACGAGCAATAGAACAATAATTTAAAATATAAAATTTGCTTCGGAAAATGAGAACTATTGTAACAGCCGAAGAACTTAAAAGGTAAATGTTATCGTATTTTTGTTATTTTACGTTAGTTTCTCTGCCTCTCTGACGACGAGGATAACATGATGAAATTGATGAAGGGATGGTTAAAAAAATACTTATCACTCATGTCTCGTCATATTTAGTATACACTTAAGCACTACGCAATATGCATATTTCTGGGAAAAGAGCATTTATTTATCCAGTTGTCCTTGTTTGCCGGGAAAAGTTCTACAATCCCCCCCCCCCCAAACGATACATCAATGTCGTTACCAGGGTTCGAACCTGGGATTCTGCCTCGCAGCGCACGGGGCGTTGTCTTTCCATGGGATATTATTTCACACAATATTTTTTAAAATATTGCCATTTGTGCTCCTTCCCTCGAACATGTATCTTGTTGCTAAGATTGACTAACCTATTCATAATCATAAACACGGGTCAGTGAACATAGTGATAATAATAACTCTTCGGGGACGAGATCGTGTTCACTACAGAACACACTGGTTCACCAAGTTGGTAGACAAAAGATTAGCACGATAACAAACAATATGTCTTAGAGAATATTGTGAGTATCGTAAATATAAGAGAAAGTTCGTCTGTAAAATCGATATTATATCTTCTTCTGTGGCGAATAACAATATTTTATTATATTATATATGCTTATTGAATATTATTTTGTTAGTTTAAGGCGAGTCGGAGGGTATCGTCCCCTCCGCCTCCTTACTCTATTTAACGGCACTAATTAATGTTACCAGATAATATTTATAAATTCGCTCCGATTCTCAAGTAGACGTAAGATGTAAATTTTTGCAACCAGGCTACTAACAATAATTTATGTTGCAATACGTAACTGAGAGTTTCGTAAGATTTATATCAATTTCTTACGTTTAATGTACTGTCTGGTCTGTAGGCTTCGGGTCCGTTGTGTAAACATTACTAATTAGATATCCGATTAGATCTACGATCCGCGAATGAACCGAGTTCAAGATTCTATCATATTGTACGTAAGGAGCTGTATATTTGTTGATCTTAGGTCAAACAATACTTTTGGCAACGTGATAAAACGATTGTAAAAATTGATATATTTAGACTCATCGCTAGTATGCCTGTCATGTTACCAATTGTCCAGCACTGAACAGAAAATGTTTTAAAGTTATTTTAGGAAAATGCATATATTCAATATTGAAAGAATACATCTGAAGGGGGAAGCTACTCGTGAAAAAGCAGGTACGTTGCATTTATGAAAACTGAACACGACGCTAAATATATGAAAACATCATAAAAAATATGAGCAACTTCCTTCACTTGTAGAAATAGTGATGAAAAAATTTCCCCCGAGAATTTCATTGACCTGGCAGACCATCTGTACAATTGCTAAGAAATGTGGCAACTACTTCCAATTTGGCTTATTTCAATCACTGTAATTCAAGGTAGAACGTACTTTATTTCGTAATAATAATCACAGTTTCAGTCCTCTTTGTAATTAAAAGTCAAAATAATGAACGAATTTAAATTATCGTCCGTTTTTTGATACTAGTAATTAGTAACCTTCTTATATACGTAAAATGGATGTATGTATGTATGAGATGTTTCTTCCGGCATAACTCTCAAACGCCTGGAGGAATTTCAACCAAACTTCGTACACGTATGACTTACAATCTGGAAAGAAACACTGTGTGGGTAAGACATCTCTGGGACCTATATTAGTGTGGAATCCATAGCTTTCCGGGTCACTAAGATGAATAGTGACACTCCCAATGCAGTTCAATTTATTTATTCTTGCTCCTGGAGATGAAACTAAAAATGTTGTTTATAATCAAGTTTTGTGTTAAATTAATATTATAGAGCATTTGCAAAATATTTTACTTTATAATTTATATACAGTACTCATACTTTTATTTACCTGTAAATAAAATTAGTTACATTTTACACTATAGTTACAATTCATTATTTTCCTGTCTAATAGAAGATTGGGATAAATAAACACCCGGGCGAGGTCGGGTAATCAACTAGTATATAATAAAATTACATTCACTGAAACTCAATAATGGACAAGTGCATAGCCGCAGAGTTGGTGTAACGTAAGCTTCTATTGAGGTAAAAAACTCAACTTCTTACAGCTATGTAACTGTTAGTTGGTCAACAGCTTGCTGAGGAATGGTCTTGTAGAGTCTCATCGAAATTTACACTTAATTTGTATACATATGAGAGTTAAAGGGAAATTTGAAAATATTAGTATTGTCCTTATTAGTGCCATAATTTGTTGCCTATTACATTCCTCCCCACCACCCCAGAAGCACTGAGCGAATATACTGAAAAAATCTGTAACGGTGTTCGTCTTAAACCGGCGATCCTCAGGATACGAGTCAATCACATTAACCACTCACTTCAAATAGCCACTGGAGGTAACGTGACGTGTTTAGAGAGAGCAACCCTGCAAGATGGGTTGAGGGTGCCTCCTTCCCTATGACATGTTGTCACAACTTTCCTTCCCGGTCGGCTATCGTCAAGATAGGAAAGAGGACGTCGTGGCAGAAACATTACCTTGTAATTTCCCACGAGAGGCCGCTCTGCGTCTTTCGGATTCTGGGACGAGATTATTTCCTGAATGGACCGGCGAAGGGAAACGGAAACTCTCAAGCTTTATTGTGCTTCGATTCCCCGAGGTCAACACACAGAGCGCTTGTTCTTTCAACTAAACATGCCCCCGCCGACATATTTTCAAATTATATTTTCCTTCTGCACCCCGCCAGAGGACTGGCCGTTGGGAACAAGAGGAACTGTTCGGGGTTGAAATTCAACCGTCGTCGTTGGCGGAGAGGTCAGTAGCCAGCCCAAAATATTTGAATATCAACAATTTATAGAGATTTTATTTTCAAAATCTGAAAATGTATGTTACTCTTTATTGTTACTAACAATTATCAATTTAAATCTAATAGAATCTGAACAATTTTCCCAAGGGAAAAAACGCAGCGGATAAAGTTGAAATATCACGAAAGAAATAATACAAACACTGTAAAAATATGCTACTCAGTTTTCATCATAATTAATGTAACTCAACACATAATAGAATGTTAAACGACTTTCTTATTTGGTATTTTTGACAGTCAGTGGTGTAACATGATATGAAAGATTGTGCTTAACAATAGGAATTCCGCATTAATACTAAAGTAAGTGTCCTGTCTTGACTTTTTGTTTTAATTCCACTTTATGCACAGTAAGACTAATCGGGACCAGGCCTACAGCTTAAAGTGGGTCCTGAATCACTATGTGTCTACACCGAATATCGAAACCGGGATCCCCTTAATTTTTGTTATTTAGCATCGCTTTTCTGCCACTCTCGGCTCATTTCTCGATGTAGTGATTATATGATGAAATTGATGAAGGGACACTCACAAAGAACACCCATGACCTGCCTGGGATTCGAACCCAGGACCCTTGATTGCAAGGCGACCATTACTCCATCGGGGACGCCATCAAGGAAGTGTCCTCTAGCACCAAGTCTAACTATTTGTAGAACCAATCTTGGTACTACTTTCACCTAATTTTACAGTGTAAAATTCAAATACTAAAGTGCCAAGTTTATTGCATTGAATTTCCATTATTCAGTGTAGTAGAGTGCCTGAGAGGGCATAGAGGTATGAAATGGTCTGCGTGTTCCCTGAATCTTAATGATTAATCTTGGACGCTCTCGGTAGACATGTCGTGCAGTATTCCAACGGAATTCTTTACGATCTAATGGGTTATATGCGATGTAGGTGCACGTCACGAGTTGTTATTCGAGATGATTGTACTTCATTACGACTCTGGCAGATCTGTTGGCATTAATGGCATCCACATTTTCTGTTAATTTCGTTCTTCTGCAAATCGTTGGATGATCTCCCACCTCGGAAAACCCGCCAGTCTGGTAGTTAGACCCTGGCTCTCAGAAGCTGTTGCATCAGGGGTTATGTTATAATTATTATTATTATTCTTTGTCCTACTTCTTTCCATGATGATGAATCAAACACACAACTTTCAATAATGTTGGAATAGTGCTTGTACTTAAACTTAAACTAAGAAGTTTATAGTATGTTTGTGTTTATGGCCCAGGTATGACACACAGAGTATCTCTTCTATAGCAATTTGCAATATCCTCTTGGCAGAGAACGGTGTCACAATTATTGATCACAAACTTATCGAAGTGACGCAAAATCGTAGAACGTTTCTTGCAAGTTCCAACCAAATATTCTGCGAATAGAAGAGTACCGTGTCATAATTACTAAGATGTAAGCGACTAAAAAGGAAAAAACGTCAATCTGTCCTTGCTGATCATCCGAAACCATTTGATCTGTACGAACAGAGCTGTCGCAGCGGACATTCTCCTCCGGCGCCGAGACAAATCAGGCACTGAACGAGTAAAATGAGAAAAGGTCGGAAATAGTAAACACTGCACCCGATGAAAGTACTGCTGTTCTAAACATTTCAATTAATATCATATATATATATAAAACTTAAATCTCACATAATTACATCATTTCTGAAATAGTTACACCAAGTTTATAATTATTACTTAAATACAGACATTTAGTTTGTTCATGGTGCTGTGATTGTGTGTCTCACGCAGAGGCGCAACCACTATTTTTTGCCTGGGTGGGCAAGTAGCAGGAGTACCAGGAGGATAAACGTGCCAATAATAATAATAATAAAAATAATAATAATAGGAATAATTATATTGATAATGGCATTATTATAATTTATTATTTCAATTTTTTATTGTTGGCATTTTTTTCTAGTATTTTCTCTACACGTTCAATTTCACATTAGCTAATTATGGAAAATAAGCACACAAACTGAATTTTTGAAAGACAAGAATCATGAATATAATTCCATTTGTATATATGACATGTGTAACTTTCATGAAGAACATATGTTTTACACATATGCAACATGGAGCGGCGAAAAATAAGAAAATACATATGCAACATGTTATCACAAAATTGTGCATGTATTCAGTGTTTCTTTAATTCTAATATATAAAAAATGGATGTATGTATGTGTATGTGTGTATGTTTGTATGTGTGTATGTGTGTATATTTGTATGTGTGTATCTGTGTATGTGTGTATGTTTGTATGTTTGTATGTGTGTATGTGAGTATGTTTGTTCCAGCATAACTCTCGAATGCCTGGAGCGATTTCAACCAAACTTGGAACACGTATCACTTGCAATCTGGAAAGAAATACTGTGGGGGTAAGACACCCCTGGCACCCCTAGGAGATGTGGGAGGGGGTGACATGTAAAAATAATCGAAAACGACCGATATTAGTGTAGAATCCATATTTTTCTTGGTCACTAACGTGAATAGTGACTCTCTCATTACCGTTCAACTCCAAGACACCCCTGGCACCCATAGAGGTGGGGTGGGAAGGGGGATTACATGTGAAATGACCGACATTAGAGTGGAATTCATAGTTTTCGGGGTCGATAAGATGAATGGTGACACTTGGAATGCCGTTCAACTCCAAGACACCCCTGGCACCCCTAGGGCTGGGGGTGGGAAGTAGGTGACATGTAAAACGACCTATATTAGTGTGGAATCCATAGTTGTTGGGGTCGTTGAGATGAATAGTGACAATCCCAATGCCTTTCAATTTATTTATTCTTGCACCTGGAGGTGGAACTATAAATGTTGTTCATAAATTACTGTTCAATTTATATTAAAGTGAATTTGTAAAATATATTACTTCATTATTTTTATACTGTACTATTACTTTAAAATACCTGTAAATTAAAATTTGTTATGTACATTTTACGCTATAGTTAGAATCCATTAAACACCCGGCCACGCCGGTTAATCAGCTAGTACATATATATTATTTAAATACATTACTTAATTAATTCATCCACCTCATAACAAACCAACAGCAAAAATTATATACATTGTCTCTTGTGTGATCCATTTCCTCAAAACGATTGTTCATTCATTTAAAACAAAACTGTTTAGCAACAACAGTCTGAAGTACACATTTGGTCTTACTTCTCTCTCTCTCTCTAGTAATTTACAATGCATAACAGAAAATAATCCCATTGCGAGCCAAGCGAGCATGAAAATTTTCAGATCGAATTTTTACAATTTAAAACAATATTGATTTAATAAGGCGCAAATAATTCCACGGTGTGCCATAGCATTCTATCTCTTACAAAGTTTTCCATTTAGATCGTTCGGTGTCCAGGTCCGACTCCTGCCTTCCCCTAGCTACGGCTCTGAACTTGATGTTACTGTAAGAAAAGCAGATAATGCGAGCAAGAAAATTTACGAAACGTACTTTTATTTGCATAAAATTTGAAATCTAAGGGGGAAATTACCCCTCTGTGCTCCCTGCAGGTGCTCTTGGCAGTGTGGAAGAAAATTGCAGTCTGCAAGAAAAGAGTTTCTTGACATGAAGTGTATTTCCTTCAATGGATAACATGTATTTTTCTAATTATAAACTGAGTTAAAACACTCAATTGTCAACCTCTCTTTTACGTAGTATACCATGAGCTGCGTTTATGAAGGCAACTACATAACCCACAACTTGTGTAATGTTCTGTGGAGGTGTGTGTGTTCTGTAGTCCACTTCATCCATTTCATCGCATTACCATTGATCACCTTCATCGTGATTAAAGAAAAGTGAAAGAAAAACGACGTAAAATATAGCAAATCAAAGTAAAACAATAGAGCATTATAATGTGATCCTGGCAGATAGGTCCCGCTTGAACAGTGTTGTTCAAACCTTTCTGATCCACCAAATTATAATTACATTCTGTTTCTATTTAGAGAGGGAGTTGAAAAATATATATCCTCTTACCATTTGTTCCTACAGAACAGGCCTCCCCGATGACGCAGTGGCAGCGTCCCGGGTTCGATACCTGGTGGAGGCACATAGTGGTTCGGATCCCACTTTAAACTGTAGGTCCAGTCCCGATTAGCCTTACTGTGCATAAAGTGGACTTAAATAACCAAATCAATCAATCAGTCCCACAGAACACACTAAAGGGAGAATTTCTACTCTGAGGGACTGTGAAATGAAGGACATGCGAGTGTCAATTTCATGCGTGTAATATAAATTGCAAAGCTATTTCCGTCGAAAGTTCTTCGCCCTGGCACTTATAGCAACATGATTTTTAGAACGGGTTTCCACTTTAAAAGCTGTAAAACCCACATCCTATCGGAAAACGTCAGGCTTTTAAAAAACGACTTGCGAGTATATGAAAGTTATGATGGCTGCTGAAACTCGAAATTACTTGAACTTTCGTAAAAGTTGAATGAAATTATGCATATTTTATGCTGGATCCTCGACGACGGGGAAGGCTAACTTTCGAACACGACAAGCTACCAAACTTTGTCGTTCGATAGAAAACAAAACAAGCTTGCTACCTTTTTGCTTCAACGTATTAAGCATGAGCATCAAGCTAGTAGCAAAATATACCTAATGATTTACCTTTGGTTAAAAAAGATTGTAGAACTAGAATTTCTATTAATTATTATTTCTTGCATAATAATAATAATGATAATAACCCATGGCTCGAAAGCTCTCGAAACGGCCTGGGCCTATCTCCCGGCTGCCAGTCTCCCTCCTATAATCCTACCTAGAGGTGTGGAGTTCTTCAACCCGTAATGGGGTGACGTGGGGTTAGCACGTCGAACCCCCAGCCGTTATAGGAGATTTCCGAGACCGGGTTACGCTACTTACTGTTAGCTCCAATTTTCTCACAATGGTGGGTTGCCACCGGTCCTATACGCAGGCCGAGAACCCAGAGACTGAATCCAGGCGGACTCGAACCCATCCCGTCCCGTAGTCGGAGCCCAAAGCACAGCGCCATAGACCGCACGGCCACGGAGGAGGACTTATTTGTTGTATGTAAAGTTTCTTTCTGAAGTCCATATCTATATAGATAGACTTAGAACGAAAAAGTATAAACTTTACTTTAATACGCCATCGAACTTAAGGCTCCTTGTTTACAAACAATACCTTAGCCAGAATGATTTTTGTGAGATCCTGTATCTGGTATTGTTGTTTGTTGATTTTGAAGTTCCGCTTCCTTGACTTCTATTTGGTCTTTTCCCCTTTTCCGTCGGGGTGTAAACTTGTAGTTATTATACGCATAAGGTGTGAGTCAAATGAAAACCTTAATTGATTTAGTTCTTTTGTAGATGGCTTTTGCATGTCTTAACCACGCTTTCTTTGTCCTAACATGCCCTACTACGTGGAAACCAACACTCACACTGACATTGATGATTGGAGAATCATTGGCACTAAACGCCATGCTCAGCACTTGATTGGCTGTGGTTCCAGGGATCAGAGACGAGAGAGAACATCTTCTTTATTGCATTCAGATTATTTATGTTTTACAGAGAAAATTGGAAGTTGAGACACAACGTGAGTCAATTGAATTCACACTCAAAACATCATAAACATTTCTTTTACAGCAAAGAATAAAAAGCATATTGTTACAAAACATAAGGAACACCGGAAACTTCTGCTTCGCATTGCGTTACGATGACCACTCCGTCAAAGTGGCAGGCAGTTACTTCTCCAGAAAACAGCTCTATTCACTGTCCCAGCTAACTGTGTAGAGTGCGCGTCAAATCTCCTGCATATGGCCTTGAACGCCTGCACAGCACCAGCGAATCACAGACGTGCGGCGTTGCCTAGTTCAGAACCTGTTTCACCTCGCTACTAAATCGTGTACCTGGCGCTCGGATATAAATAGATTATTTCAAGTGTCAGTAGTTCAACAGATGGAAAGATAATGAATTTGCGAGTATGTACGAAAAACAAGCGTGATTGTAGCATATACCGTTCCCTCTGTAGAAGCAATGTTATTATAAACGTATTTGCATTGTATCGTTTCTGCTCTTCCTTCGTTCCTGTTTCATTCCGAAACTTTCCGATTAGCAAAGGGAACAGGGTACGTACGTTCCCAGTGATGGTGGAAGAAGTTGACAAAGAGGATTCCGTCACCGTTCGTTTTTAACATGTATTTAGTGGGTGTGTGCAGTATGTCGTTCAGTAAACCAAGTGGTAGTGGTAACGAGAGAAGAGGGAAAAATACAGTGTTGTACGAATCCAGGCACGACAGGTGATTTTTCAGGTGTACAATTTTTTAAAAAAATGTTCGAGTGAAGAAGAGAGAAGTAAAATTGACTGTAAGAAGTGCCAGGCTCTAACAGCTTATATCCGTTTCTCGGATATGTTCTGTGGAAAAGCAATGTGGATCGGGGCATGTTTCAATCACCTAGAAAGCACATTAACGTACCGAAAAGAACGACAAACTTAGATGACGTTGAAAAAGACGGAGTTCGTAGAACCGTCTTTGAATTTTACGATCGTGGCGAATTTCCTACTGCCAAAAAGATAACGTACTCTTGTTAACGAAGAACTTGACAATGTAAAACAAGAACAATGGGCCGCTTGGGTTAAACATGCACAACAATTACAGGAAAACGATTTTGTAAGGGAGATAGGTCGGGACGAAATTTTGGACCCAATTATAATACATTTGAAGTACAGTGACACAGAGGGCGAAAGTAGTGTGGTCAGTGACGATGAGGACAACGACGGCAGTTGTTGGAGTGACGAGGACCCCTGGAAGTTCCTCTGGCATAATCAGGTATATTCTTTTCTCCAAATTATATGTTATATTATCAAATGTTCCGAGCTCGCCGTGACAAGGCGTTTCGCTCAACCACGCTCTCTTTTCCAAGTGAGATTTCGACTTGGCACCGCTGCAGTGGGCTGCTATTGGCTATCGCCGTATGCAGGAGATTTGACGCGCACTATAGCAAGGCCGCGCATAGCGCCAGTGGAGGGGAGGAAATCTTGTGAGAAGAGCGAAACATAACACCAGGAGTCTTAAACCCATAGCCCGCAGAGTCCTTTGCCGTGGGCCTTGCCCGATTGATAAATTAACTACTTAACATAACAACCAGATTAAGTAAATGGTAGATGGCAGCATCTTACACTTCTCAATACCATACTGCAGCTTCGTGGCCAGGTAGCGTCATTGAAATGTGGCCCGCGATGTCTGACGAGTTGAAGATTCTTGCAGTACACGCTGCTGCGAAATACTTGGAACTGCAGTCCCCTCCACTTTCTATGCAATACCGTTCCCTCTCACGTGTTCATTCGTGAATTCGTCTCGCGTCGCTACATGCGCAAAGACTTATTTTACTTCGCCTGCTACAGAGATAGTTGGGACAGAGTATAATGGAGCACAGATATTCCGGCCAAGTATATAAACAAAAGGAACCGAACCGAGTAGACAGTATGATACATAAGGTTTCATCGATCCAAAGAGAGAGAGAGAGAGAGAGAGAGAGAGAGAGAGAGAGAGTATAGTTGCCGGCCATACTACATCAACAAAAATTTACAGCATGTAGATGACATTAAGCTGAACAGTTCTTAAACTTAAACTCCGGGAGCCTTACAAACAAGTTTTATTATGCCAGTACGCGACAACAAAAATTCAGCCTAAAGGTTGCCACTGGGATGCAATTTTGAGAAATACAATTACAGGGAACAGTCAATTTAACATGCAAATATTAACATTTTTTTCCTAAGTCTGAAAACATTATGTTGCACATTTTAGAATATAGCAGGTGGAGATATACAGTATATTCTCTTCCACGACAACATCTTGAAATACACGAATTTAGCTGTAGACCTCTTGCGAATTTAGCTTGTGGAAACATTTATGGCAACAAGTGCTCCGTCCCTTTAAGCGGCAATTTGGGAAATTTATGTTCATTTCCTTGGAAGGGGAAGCGGGAAACATTGTTTTCTTGTTTGAAGCTATCTCGCTAATGTGAACCCGATGATGAACTCCCCCATTCCTCCCCAAGTGATATGAAGTGAGAAGCACCCAGCGAAGAAGGAGACTTTTTTTCTTCAAAGCGGGGAAGAGAAATAAAAAGCTCCTATTTGAAACTTAAGGTGAATACTAAACTTCCTCAGAGGGTGACACAATTTTACACTTCACATGAATATTGTGCTTTTCTAAGCAAACCTTTTAGTAATGAATGGTGACAGACTAAGGTAGTAACAAAATTCCAGGGCAATTTTATTGTACTGATCAGTATATAGATTTGTAGGCATTATAAATTACCAAATATTGGGGGAAAAGTATCGCGATAGGCAACTAAAGTAAAAAATAGCATATACGTAATATGCATAATTTTCTACTATTGTACATAATGAAAAACTTAAATTCAAAATCTCCCATAAAAGGTTTAAAGCTTGCCGCAGAAAGTCTTCTATCTCTCCCTATTCAGGGAAATTAGACCAGTCTTCACCATACTTACTAATTTCCTTCCATCTTCCCAACAAGGACCTGTAAACATTTATATCCTTTCCCACGCATGCTACAGGTTCTGCCTAGGTTATTTATTAATTTTGGGAACAACAAAACCTTTTAAAAATTATGTAGTCCAACTTTCATAAATAATAGAAAGTATACAGAACTGTGGTCAGGAAGCTCGAAAAATATGTTATTGGATTCTAAATTTGACAAGATAAATTATTTTCATTCATTGATATTCCTGATTTCATGCCCAACACTAGCTGTCGTTTCGAAGATGTCAATGTCAGAGGTCCACTGACTCTTTATTTTCCAGATGGCCCCGTGGTGGAGTGGTTAGAACATCGCGCTACGAACCCAGGGGTCCCGGATTCGAATCCCTGTTTCGGCATGGATGCTTGTTAGTGTCCATTCACTAATTTCATCTTATCATCACTCATCCACATCTTCGCAAATTACCCAAAAGTTGTACAAGAAGCGAAGTAAAGCAAATCAATCAATCAATCAATCTTTATTTTCCAGATGGAGAATTTAAATCCTTGTTGAATGTTCTCAAACAACATTGGTGGTTGGTGTCTGTATTCATTAAAATAAGATAGGAGTGGAGGTGGTTGAGTTAAAGCTATTGAAATACTGCGACTTGAATGAAATGAAAAGCCATATTTACCAAGGAAATAAACCTCTTGTAATTGCGTACTTATGAAGAAAGAATTCCGGAAGTAAAATAGGTCCCTGTTCGAATTTTCTAGTGAAGACAGGACGACAAAAACACAGCAAACATTAGGTACCTAAGTAGCACCTAATTTCATACTATGAGTAAAATTTAGGCTAAAGGAACATGTACCTTTTTCTTCCTTGTCAGGGGCTTAGGCTTCCCGCCCCTCTAGCGCAGTCACTGTCTATACTATATTTAAAATATATTTTTTACTCCGCCCTCCGAAAGAAAATCGTGAATATGTTCCTGCTATAAACCTCCGTAAGTTTGTTGCTTAAGTGCTTTCTCTTCATTTCAGAATGTGATTGGGTGTATCAGGACTTCGAGTGCCGCGACTCTCACCAATGCCGCCTGGCCAGCCCTGGGTACCCGGGCGTCTACCCACCCAACAGGCGGTGCAAGTACCTCGTCACTACTAGCTCCATCTACACCAGGGTGAAGCTGGGGTTTATCAATTTGATGCTCCCACACAAGTAAGTGTTGCCACTTCTTAGTTTTCCAGTACCAAGATATGGTAACAGAAACAACCTTTTATGGGGCTACTGTTTTTTTTTTTTTAATAAGAGTTAACATCATAAATTTTATTTAATATCTAGGCGGTCGTCATAAAACATCAACAAACTTTCACAGCACGTAGAAAACAACAATACACCTTTGTGACGTTTTGCTTGTTGAGCTCTTGTTTCAATGATAGGAGCCCTCGAAAACGAAAAATTTTATTCGGTGTTCATAAAACCACAAAGAACTGGTTGTCACTGACATTAAGTATAGGAACAGAACACGAAAAAATGGCTTAACAAGGAAATAATTACAACACTATGAAAGTTGAAAGTCTTGTGAGCCACGCCGACGGTTTCCAAATAATTTATGAAAATCTGTTCCTTTTCCCCATTTTCCAAGATGGCGGATTTTCCACAAAGATTTAGATGACGGATTTTTAATATATTATTCACTATGCCATTCCACCAAAAATATTTTGTGTTGCAATTATTTCCATGTAAAATCGTTTATTTACTATACTAATTTGTTTTTCTTCTTCCATAACATACTAAAACATAGTAAGTAGTGGAATCAATATATTTCCAGCTAAGATGACGTCAGTGGAACATTTTTCCCTCCTGCCACGCGGGAGATCCGGGTTCGATTCATGGAGTGGATGATCTAAGATCAGAATTTTTCCTGTTTTTTCCTCACATAAAGCGGCTCTGGGGCTAACCCACCTTCAAATCAATGGGTACCTCTGGGTAACACTGGGGGATAAAGGCGGCTTGAGCGTGGTGCTGATCACATCACCTCCAAAATGGTCTAGATCTTGAATGTGTGGTATCCCTACCCCCACATCTGCTATATTTGCCTTCATGGCACGGGGAACTTTACATTTTATCTTTACTTTACCTTGCCACCAGCTTATGAAGAATCATGCAAGCATGTATGTCATGTGTTGTCGTATTGTATGATTTT
The DNA here is from genome assembly GCF_977018435.1 of Lepisma saccharinum. Classification (NCBI taxonomy): domain Eukaryota; kingdom Metazoa; phylum Arthropoda; class Insecta; order Zygentoma; family Lepismatidae; genus Lepisma; species Lepisma saccharinum. Next base: position 7,620,487 of record NC_139237.1, read on the forward strand.
ACAGAAATAACTTTGGAAGTTCAGTCCAGAGACATTAACGATCCTGAAGAGACCTCATGCACAGTCTGTTCGTGGCCTACTATAGATTCAGTGAAAACCGTGAATATGTGCAGCGTGAATGCATACATGCAGGATAAATATTACATATTTTTAGAGGACTCCTAGCGTTGAAACCAGACCTCAATGCAGAAAACGTAGCAAAGAAAGATGCTCACCTTGATGTCCTACATGAGGTGCGAAGAACTTGTATGTGTTGCACAGGAACACTTTGCACGTGTCGGTAAGTAATATAGTATTTTGAATGTAGATACAAATAGCTTACCTCGTGTAGTGACTAGCGTACTACTGAAGCCAGGAGTATATTTTGAAACTCATAAAGTTGCTTCTATTGCGGGTATACTTTAATCTACTGCATCAGTCCACATTCTATTCTAGATATTACGTTTAATAGAAGAAGAATAGATTAGTGACATTAATAATACACATAAAGTACTTTGGAAAGACTGTGCAGTATAGCATTTACTATAATAGAAAAGAAGAACATCTTACGCATGCTTTGATTAATTGATTGAATTGGTGTTTTAAGTCCACTTTATGCACAGTAAGGCTAATCTGGACTGGACCTACAGTTTAAAGTGGGATCCGAACAACTGTGCCATGTGTCTCCAGCGGGTATCGAACACGGAACCCCTTCATTACAAGGCAAAGACGCTACCACTGCGCCATCAAGGAATCTTTCGTAGGGAATCAAAATACTCAGTGACTAACTAACTAACTCTCTAGCCTTCTTAACCCGAAGGTTCATGGCTGCAGCAACACAGGCCTTCCATCTTTCCCTATCTTGAGCAAGATCTATATACTCTTTTCCATCCCTACCGATTTCCCTTAGGTCCATCTCAAAGATACTCAGTGAATGTTTCATTTTTTGAAAGCTAAAACTATTTAACGGAAAAATAGTGAAGCTTTTTTATAGTTAATGAAAACATGTGATTTCTACAAAAGATAATAATATTCAGAATGAAAGTACCTTTTGGCCGATAGAATCAATGATGCAAATTATTAAATATTTTCCTTCATAGAGAGAGAAAACACCAATAAATTCCTGGGTTGATTACATTTGGTCAAATTTAATTATATTGGAAGCTGGAGAGCCATCGACTTCTTGAAACCGTCAAATATGAGCCTGATTGTAGTTTGCCGCCTGGAGCAAACGCTGAAGGGATACACGTTCAATCAACATCCGCCAGCCCCTGATTGCCAGGGAGTTGTTGCTGTGTGATGGTTCCCGCGTGTCACCACATCGCCAGTTGAGAGAGGTACTCTTTCGCAACATGTGTGGCAACATCCCTAGAAATCTAAGATAGCGTGAGGCGTGCACGAAGCCAAAACTTTTTGCCAAATCCGTGTGTTTCTAAGATGAACTATTAGGTACTGTGAAGTGGGATCCGAACCGCTTTGCAATGTGGCTCCACCAAGGGTTGAATCCCGAACTCTTGGTTTGAAAGTTACAACGTTACCACTACGCCATTTAGAGACCGCGTGTGCTCGAAAAAGTACAAGATTGTTACAAAGAGTGGTGGACAGTGGCGGCGATTGGGTTCCAAAACTAGGACGGCAAGGTGTCAAAACTGAGGGGGGGCAAAGACAGTTTACTTCCCTTGGTACATAGAGTTGTTTAGCATAGTACGGGGGGGAAATGTAAAAAGAAAGTGGGGAGGCAACTGGCCCCCACGCCTCCCTTAATCGTCGCCACTGTTGGTGGATCAAGGAAACGATATTTGAGGAGCAATGGGCGATGGTGAGCTCTGGCCATCTGCAAAATAGTCACAGCCGCCCAACTTTCCAACAAGCAAAAAGATGGGAAAATAAGATGTTTTAAATATAATTACTGTAATGCT
>NC_139237.1:7622484-7705591 GCF_977018435.1 Lepisma saccharinum
AAACTCAAAGGAAGAAGAGACCAAGAGAGATATATAGAAACAGAGACGGAAGTTAGAGAGCGAGAACAAGAGAGAAAGAAAGAGAGACAGAGAGAAAGAGGAATAGATAAAGATACAAAGGAAAACAGAGAGAAACAGGGGTACAAAGAAACGAGAGTAGAAACTAAAATGTTCTGACACAAAGGAAAGGAGAGAGAGAAGCAGAGAAGGATGAAATGATGGGGATAGAGAGAGAAAGAGGGGGAAAGAGATTAAAATAGGGAAGGTGTGTAAGCAGAAGAATAAAGAAAGAGAGGAATAAAAACAAGGACAAGAAGTAAAGAGAAATAATCTTAGCGGCTGTGACCACCTGAAATTATTTCGTCCACCAATGAGTTCATGAAGAAAATTCTGTAGCGAAACCCAGTTGAAATTTAATTGGAGATTACATACTACATTGTTCACTTGAAGACGAGAGATGTTAAAAACGAAGTGTGTTAGCTTGATGCAGCACACAGTGGATAATGTGTAATTAACATTGGGAGGTTACTGCAAACGTATTTAGAAATTATATTAAATTTAGCGAATCTATTTGGACACTATCCTAATGTACTTCATAGCAAAAAACACTTTCTTGCAAGCTTTATCTTTCCGATAATATAAGTTTCTAGAAAGTAAATCCTGTAGCTTCTAAGAAACGAAATTTTCTTTTCCACTAGTTCTTTCCTGGATACCGTATATTTTTAGTTCAGAAGGAAAGCAGGGCATCGTAATGTAATTCACGAAACTTATAAATGCATTGCAAATGAGAGTGTTAATGAAGGAAGCTCGCGACTAATACAATTACCGACGAAGAACAGCGTTAACCGTAATATCGATCTTCACTCACTTGGTGGGCCAAGGGTGGTCTTGTTCTGTGAACTTTTATGTCCTCTGACGTGAAACACATTTCTTCTCCGGTATAGTGGAGAGGGTCGAAGGAGCGGATTCGTTTTCGCATTAGATCCGTCGGGCCGTCCTCTTTACAAGTAATTTCTATGAGCGATGAACCTTCCGGGGAGGGGATTTCGGAACGGCAAGTGGCTTTGCTCCGTTTCTTTCTCGCGAGGGCCTAGTTTCCCGACTCCGGAATCCTTGTTATGAGCTGCCGTGACCGACGAAATGCAGAGTTCGACGCCGACATCTGAGTTCATTAAACGCTTAATTAAGCTGGCGGCTGATAGATGCTGTTGTAAATTGTTGCCAGCTTTCGCCAAAGGATAAGGGGGAGGGGGAGGAAGCTGCGACTCTATGGCAACGTGGAACCTCGGCTCGGAGAGAGAGATATATACGTTTTGCGGCAGTTTGGAGGTTATTTGGATTCTCGGAAGCGAGAGGTTGCCGCGGAGGGAAGGGGAGGGGGAGACTGCTTACTGTGCGAAATGAAGGAGTCCTCCAGATGTAAAACCCTTCTTGATGTCATCCTAGATAGACTGGTCTTCGAATCAAAAGGGAGGGAAACTTTTCTCAGCTTTTAATCAGCTGACTTGAACTTCTGAAGCTCGTTTAATTGAAGGTCAAAAACACTTTCTGTAGAAGTAACATTTTTGATAGATTCCGTTGGTTGCCGAAAGTCAATTCAAATGCACACTTATTTAATTTTAAAATTCACCAATTCCATTAAAAACAACGCAGAAAGAAAAGGGTACATTAATTCGCATAGCTGTATAAAAGCATGACCCTTGCAATTCAACTTTCCGGTTCTTTCCAGATATTGCTTGACGTTACATTGTACACTTACTTTGAGTTTTTTAGTTTTTGTTTTATGTTCAGTTTTATGCACATATAGGCTAATCGGTACTGGACCTAGAGTTTAAAGTTGGATCCGAACCACTTTGTTAAGCCTCCACCGGGTACGCTCAGTTCAAATTACCCCATTAGCATTCGTTGGTTTTCATACACTCACCATACACATATACATGCATAGGTATACGCGTATATATATATATATATATATATATATATATATATATATATATATATATATATATATATATGTATGTAACAACTTGTGTGTGTGTGTATATATATATATATATATATATATATATATACACACACACATATACTTACTAGATTACACTAGTAAGTAAGGTAGTAAAGAAGACAGCTCTTTATAATGCATCTAATTTAAATTTGGAAAATTTTGAAGAATTATCTGTGTGGGATGAGAGAGAATTATATTTTAAATCTGCAGAAGAATACATACTGCAGTTAAAATAATCATTTTTAAACTGTTAGATGAACTCAGACTGTGACTGGGAAGAATACAAATATTAAATATTTTTCGCCTACAAGCAGAAGTGCTAGGGAACATTTGCTGAGATTGTATTTCTACACATATCTTCAGCGACACTGTCTGTATAGCGACGCATATACCCTTGTAAATTTGGTTTCCAGCTGATAGAAGGTGGTTTATATCCTGAAAAGAACTTAAAGAAATATCCCGATTACCCTTTTTGCGAATGCAATTGCTTGAAATGTGCTAGATGGTCATGCAATTGTAGTGAACATGAATTAATCTGTTACTCCTTTTCTAAGTGTGCCAATGTCAAGGGACGGATTCAGGTTGTAAAGATCCATATTAGATAAAATCAAAAATTGCGATATAATCACTCTTGGTAAATATTAATTTTTACGGTGGTGCACAACCACTTTATTCATGTCATCATTACATTCTGATTATTGACAAAGTCGTAACGTCGTCGGCTTGTAATCAAGGGGACCCGGGTTCGATAATTAGTGGAGGCACAAATTGGTTCGGATCTCACGTCAAACTGTAGGTCCAGTCTCGATGAGCCGTTATGTGTATAAAGTGGACTTAAAAACAACCTCAATATTAATGCTGAATTTATTCCTTTTTGTAAAAAGTATGCCCAAATGAAATATCGAAAGAAGATTATATTACAGAATATTTGCATTACATAATATGTGAATTACAGTTAATTTTTAACATGATATCTACACATAATTGCCATTGATTTTGATGCACTCATCTCAGCGCGTAGGGAGGGAGTGGATGGCTTCAGTCTAGAAACTCCTGGGTTGCTTACGGAACCAGTTTTCCACGGTGTTCTGCCTTCCTCGTCACAGGTGAATCTTTGACCTTTCAGTGATTGTTTTAAGGGGCCGAATATATGGGAGTCACATGTGGAAATATCGGGGCTGTACGGAGAATAATATCATATGTAACTTATTCAACGAATACTTTATAAACTTAACCAACACAAACAGAGAGAATGAAAATAATGACAAAACACTAGAGATCCCAATCGAGAAATATCGGCCAAACAGTATATATATCCCAGAAGTAAGTGCTAATGAGTTTAAAAAAGTTATACAAGGTTTAAAAAACAAAAAATCACACGGACCTGATGAATGGTCAGCTGAACTTATTAAATCCTGCTCAGAATCTATTTTAGAACCCCTGCTGTATGCAGTCAACAATTCAATAAAATTTGGTACATTCCCCAAAGTTCTAAAACACAGCACAGTGATACCCATATTCAAAAAAGGAGCTGCAACAGACATTGAGAACTACATACCTATCTCCCTAACATCTGCTTTTTCAAAGATATTGGAAAAAAATTATCAAATTATATTATAAAGTTTTGTAACAAATATAACATAATAAACAGAAACCAGCATGGATTCCAGAAAGGGAAATCAATAAACACAGCTCTAGCACAGTTAATCGATTATGTAACCGAAACATTAGAGAAACACGAAGCTGCAAACACTATATATCTAGATCTTTCCAAGGCATTCGATAGGGTAAAACATGACATGATTATGGTCAAACTAAGCAATATAGGAATAAGAGCGATAGCTTATGAACTTATACAATCTTATCTACAGGACAGAATGCAAATTACTCAAATAAGCTACAACATGCATGGTATAGTCACTAACATTAAATCACAAAGTAGGAAAGTGTTAATGGGGGTACCCCAAGGATCAATCCTGGGGCCCCTGCTCTTTATTTTGTACATAAACAATGTACCAGAATACCCAAACACAAAAATTGTCACCTATGCAGATGACACAACTGTTCTTGCCAGAGGTATCGACCCTAGGAAGCTTGAAATAAACACTTTTATCACCATAAACCAACTGGCATAATAGTTAACTTCACATGGATTAATAATAAACAACAATAAAACAAAATTTATGATATTCAATACAATCCGAAACATGGATTTTGAGTCACAAACACTATGCATAGACAATGTGCTCATAGAAACTGTATCTTCAGTAAAGTTTTTGGGAATAACACTACATCAAAAATTAACGTGGGAAGAACAAATTAACAACATCTGCAGTAAATTATCATCTAATCTATACCTGCTAAAACAAATGGCTGAATATAATTTAACTGAAATTAACAAATGCATATATTATGGACTAATTTACCCCTATGTTGAATATGGCATAATAGCTTGGGGTGGATCATTTTATAATAATACTGTCAGAATACTGAGACTTCAAAAGAGAGCACTTAGAATAATGTACAAACTAGGCTGTAGGGAATCTTGCAAAGAGTTATTCACGGAAAAACAAATAATGACAATATACTCCCTATACATCTATAAGGCTATAACGTTTGTTCTAAATACTGGAAGCATTACTAAAAATAACCAATTACACAACCACAATACAAGGGGGAAAGATAATTATTACCAGAACCAACACAGACTCAATATCTCAAAACAATCACCAATGAATGCCGGAAAAATATTCTACAACCAGCTGCCTCATGACATAAAACTGATATCTCCAAAAGATAAACAAATACAAACAATAAAAAAATATTTGACAGATAGAGCTCTCTACAGTATCGGAGAATTCATGGAACAAGACAATACAAGGCCAATGTACTAAAAAATATGTATTTTAATTGTATTCTTATTTCAATCATGCAACAATGATAATGTGTTTTTTATTTTTATTGTAGTGTAATGAAGTGTATTTTTTCATTTTTACTTTGGTGTAGTGATGTAATGTACTACACAATGTTTCTTCTTATTTGTTATGATGTACTTAACTAATTATTATTTCATTATGTATCTTGACGTTTTCCATGCCCTTTTAAACAAGGGTCAACGGAAGAAAATAAAATTCAAATTCAAATTCAAATATTCTCAGCAGGTCGAGGGTCTTCTTGGTCACATGTTGTCCTGGAGCAGCACTGTTCCCTTCGAGAGCTGACCTCTGCGCTTGTTTTTGACGGCATGTTTAAGCCTCAACAACGTGTTGCAGTACCGTTCAGAGTTCACAGAGACACTGCTCTCCGTAAAAGTCCTTCATCCTGCGATAAATTTGTGAAGCACGCTCGCCTTCTGCGCGAAGAAATTGGATTACAGCTCTCTGCGCTGATCTGGAGGAATCCATAATGCACCCGTTCGCGCAAAACAACCCTCGCAAACTTAGGAAACAGCAGGCGAATCCGTTCGCTACACCTGCAAACTGGGCCAAACACTGCGCTATCAATCGGCAAACATATTTACCTTCTTCGATTAGAAACAACGCAGGTACAGCAAAGGTCTTATATTATGTGTAAATATCTTGGAATCTTTTTTTATGGAAATGAAAACTACGGAACAAAAGACAAAACGCTTTACGAAGCATTTCCATTCGCCTTCTATCACAATATACTGTCTCAATTTCCATCAAAACGGTCAAGTATTAACAGAGATATGAGCAGTCTTGTGATCGACTGACTACCATATTTGATGGCCGGGTAAGAGATGTCCACTTAAGTCAAGAATACTTCCTAAGAGATTTGCTAAACATTCTCTATATTCAAATTTTCACGCAGAACTAAAGTTAGGGACAGAAATATCCGGATTTTGAGCCCATACCTGGCAAATTCAATGTTGGTTGTTGTGTTACATCAACTATGATGCCTAATAATTTCCACCACTTTTGGTGCCAACTAAGTACATAGTTTTAAGTATGGGGAAAAGTAAGTAAGAGACAAGGATGGTTGTGCACATTAGATGCTGCAAGTACTAAGTATGTGTGTTCAGTATAACAATGTAGTAAAGTAAAGAAAAAGTAAAGAGCTCCCCTGTGCTTTGCATCAGGCCATGAAGATGTATAGAGGGTAGAGGGTGTGGGGTTAGGGTCCCACACTTTCTTGATCTCGGCCGAGCTGGGGGTGATGTGATCAGCACCACGACCATGGCCGCCTTTCCCCCCCCCCTGGTACCCACTTTATATGACGCTGGGTGGGCACCGGAGCCACTTAAATAGGTTGAAAAATTCAAATCACAAACATGCACTTCCGAGCCGGGATTTGAACCCGGGGACCCCAGGCGTCGTAGCGCGATGTGCTAACCACTTCCCCACGGAAACCGACAATGACTGAGCTACCGAATGTAGACATGTGTATAACTCTTGTAGAAGGAAATACGTATAATATATGCCTTCATAATCACTATATCAAATCTCCAAATTATCTGATTTTGATCGTTTTGATTAAAGGAAATGTGCCTGTAAATAAATTTAGTCAACACGTGATACATACATACATACAATCACATCAGTATGATCAAATGTCTGTACTTAAGCAATAATTGTACACTTGAAGTAACTATTACAGAAATGGTGTAATGTTGCGAGCAAAACATTATTCAGTTTCGGGCTTAGTTACAAGATAGGTTGAATAATTCCAGAAACTCCCCTTCACTTATCCAAATGGCTAGTTTCGATTCTGTAATTCCGTCAACATCGTTGAAAACACTGATACAATTCTAATTAGTTGTTGTATCACAATTGAATTGAAAAGTACGCCAGTTCTTTCAGAGGGTGCAGTATTTAGTATTTTCCAACTTATTTGGTGCCTTATTTGCCTCTGTGACGGAGGAGACCCCCATGCCAACCCTAGCTAGCGCTTTGTAAGGACACTACCATAACAGATTAGATGTTTTCGGATGATCAGCTAGTATAGACTAAAGTTAGCTCCACTAGTTACATTTTCGTTGCTTCATTTGTGTGTTTTCACACCGCTGTCTTTCAAGCACCACCTTGTGTGAACGTCTGCCACACTCCGTTTGGGTGTTGTCTTACATCAAATAGAATTATTTTAGCATGTTTTTAACAGAGATAACAGACTTACAGAATCGAAACTAGCCAGTTTGGATAAGTGAAGGGTAAGATTACGGAACTACCCAAACTACCCTGCAACTAAACCTGACTAAAATCCATTAATAATATCAGCAAAAGCTGTTGACGTCAATGATAGACACAATGGAGAACATAATAACAGCTCGAGGAAACTGACATTGACAAATGTTTCTCATTGAGGCCTCCAGGAGTAGACAAAGGGCTGCTACGGCGAACTCGGTCCTTAGCATCGCATGTATGGAATCGCCCTGGGTGTGCACGCAATTGGAAATTTATATTCGGATTTTGAGATTGATGGCTTCTCTGACTGCTTGTAATTATATAGGAAATGTTGTTGAAAGCGCGGAACAAGCAATACTAGAATTTTTTGAGAGTAGACCGTGAATTCTGCTACACGCCAGACCCTAATTTTAGAGCGAGGAAAACACACGAAAACATTCTTTCGGTCAATTGCCGGAGCTGTCATCTAATACAAATAGAAGAGGAAATAAGCATGTCTCTGTTTTTTTTCCGCTTTCTGTAAGTTTTCAATCATGAAGATAAATAAAAGAAAAGACACTTTACTTACACTTTATCGCAGTTTTGTAAATGACGGTATACTAATCTGTAGTTTGTGACCATTAATGGTACTTAATATGTTTGGAAATGGCCAATTTTAAACGAAGTGTGAAAGCGATATTTTAGTCGCTTATAATCTTAATTAGCAACACTATACGGCGTACGCTTTTAGAAGGAACATGAGTTCAGCCTATACGCAGCCAGTGCTGTCGCGCTGTTGCCAAACCAACTGCTAGCGGAAGGAAAACACAGATAATTCGCTGTGTCCAATATTCGGCTTTTTATGGGTATAATGCATGCACGTGATAATGAAATATTTTATATCATATCATATCACTGCAGCATATAAGAGAAACTGCAAGGTCATCATCATCGCTCTCGTTTCTGTTTTCTGGCATGTTTCCCAGGAGATTTGAAATCACCGATTTCTGTGGTATATACTTTACCCTGTTTTATAATGCGCAACACAGTATGCTTTACGCTTTAGCCGTAAGTTCTCGACTCTGAGAAAACACTGTTTCAGCACGCACTTCTTGCGAACGCCAATTCCTTGAAGTAAGAATAAGCTTTAAAACTAATATTTCTGTCTTGTGAACGTAATACGAGTATTTTACCCTTGGTGCCTATCTACTAGTACGTACTAGGTTTCGAGAGCGACATTACTAATTTGATTTGATTTGCTTTATTTTACTTTGCATTTCTGTCACTTTTGGCTAATGATTGGAATGAGTGATGATATAATTAAATTGATGAAGGGACGTTCACAAACATCCATCATGTCCAGGCCAGGATTCGAACCCGGGATTCCTGGCGTCGTAGAGCGATATGGTAACCAATCCACAATGGCGCCGACGCGACATTATTAAATAACACTCACGCAACACACACACTATTGCACAACTATTGAGCATAAGGGCTGCATTTTACAACGCGCTACAACGTCAGGAGTCTCGGATTCGAATCCCGGCCCGGGCATACGTGTTTGTAAGTGTCCATCAATTTCATCGCCGGCCCCCGTGGCGGAATGGTTAGCACATCGCGCTACGACGCCAGGGGTCCCGGGTTCGAATCCAGACCTGGGCATGGATATTTGTGAGTGTCCATATATCATCATTCATTCCCATCTTCGTAAATTAGCCTAAAGTGGCAGAAAAAGCGAAGTAAAATAAATAAATCAATAGGGCTGTATTGAATCCTCTCACAACTGTTCTTCATGCCGTACGAGTAAAATTATCTTACACCGCCCTTGTTATGAAAACGCTGAACTCAAAACTGACCTAGGCCTTCCCGATGGCGCAATGGTAGCGTCGTCGCCTTGTAATCAAGGAGTCCCGGGTTCGATACCCGATGGAGGCACATGGTGGTTCGGATTCCACTTTAAACTGTAGGTCCAGTCACGATTAGCCTTACTGTGCATAAAGTGGACTTAAAACACCAACTCAAAAACTCAAAACTGACCTAGACCCGCAATGTTTGTGAACACACAAGACAATGAAAGGTCAATGTGCATATTCAGCCGAATTTGACAGCCATAGCGTTACCAAGACACAACAACTCATCGGGTCAACCCGGTGGCAACGAAAAAAAACAACAGACGGAGCAGGGAAGGAAAACGAAAAGTCATTGTTTCTGTGTGTAGAGACGTGTTGTTTCCCGTGTTTCTTCGAGAAACGATAACTCCGGCTGTAGGCGACGGAAATTCATGGGACTTGGACAGTCAGGTTCAAACTGTCGTGCCCCTTCTTATGATGAACCTTAAAGTGGCGAGTTTTATGAAAACTTCTTGCGCGCAAGAAAAATACAGAACACGGCGTTTAACTCGCGCGCCGCAGTTTCCTAACTGTACAACGTAGCACTGCTGCCATTGGCTGGTCGCCACGCACACTCTCTGCGTGGCTTCGCCTGATATCGCTTCTAAAACCGTGCGTCGTATAGCAGTCTATGATTTTGTCAGTAGATGCAAGTCACGTATACCTACGTGCTGACAATGCAACCGCATGGAAAATCATAAATTAGATATCTACCCTAAAACGGATTCTTGGTTGCATCTGGCTAATCTGTTATGAGTTTCATACTCAATGCATCTATAATGGTATCACACAAGACTATTGCTCGCAGGCTTAATTTTGTTGCAACAAAATTTACCGTCAAAAGCAAAATGTCAGAGTAAAATTATGATTTATTATTTTGAGTTGATAATATGTTTGGACAACAAATGGACCCAGTTTGGACATATTTGAGATTTGAATGCGATAACGGGTTTTGGCATTTCATCTTAGTGCTTCTAAATCCTCTGAAGATGGATCGGTAAACACAGATTTGCGTCATTAATTTTGATCAATTAATGTACTTATGAAAATTATCTCCCTCCAGCAAACGACAATTTTAAATATATCGGCTTGTAATATGGTGTTCGAAGTTGCACTCGGATTCTGAAGTTTACGTGTTATTTTCAACGAAGAATGATGTAGAGCTGTTCTCAGTTTGAAAAGCGAGTCTGGATTAGGGATGGCCAAACGGATCCGGATCCGAAAAATCCGGATCCGGATCCTAAAGTTCCGGATCTGGATCCGGATCCGAGAGTTCCGGATCCGCATCCGGGTCTGAAAGTTTCGGATCTGGATCCGGATCCGAAAGTTCCGGATCTGGATCCGGATCCGAGAGTTCCGGATCCGAAAATTTTGGATCCGGATCCGGGTCCGAAAGATTCGGATCTAGATCCGGATTCGAAAATCCGGATACGGATCCGAGAGTTTCGTATCTCAATCCCATTATAATATTACCACACCTTAAAGGGTATTATGATATTCGATTACAAAGAAATTTTTCGTTAGTTCTACAAGAATTTTTTTCAAGTGTTGTTCCTACAATACTTTGCTACGCATCGGCTAACACACTCGTGCACACATGTCAGAGGTGATTTTGTAAATGCCATTGAAACGAATATGTATTCATTCGAATGTATTGGAAATGAAAACACACATAAATGTGAGACATTCCATTCCAGGATGAAACCTTTAACACATATAACAAGATAGAAATGTTATACAAAAATTATACAATTGTTCTACAGTTACAGTTCTACAAATTAAAATAAAACATTACAATATATGCAGTGTTAAATAATTACAAAGTGTAAGACTAACAAGGGAGGTTATCTAAGTGTCCCCCTCCGATTTCCATGAAACTTGGCAGTATAGTGGTGCCCAAAGGAAGAATTACGTGTTTTTTTTGTTTCAGCTAAAAAACGGTTTTAGGGGGCAAAACCCCCTCAAATGTCAAGATGAAGACAAATTGAAGTGAGGATTTGACCCCTGTGTCCCCCTCCGATTTCCATGATACTTGGCAGGTGTATAGTGGGGCCCAATGGAAGAAATACGTGTTTTTTTGTTTCAGCTAAAAATCAGTTTTAGGGGGCAAAACCCCCTCAAATGTCAAGATGAGGACAAATTGAAGTGAGGATCTGACCCCTGTGTCCCCCTCCGATTTCCATGATACTTGGCAGGTGTGTGCATAAACGGGCCCAAATGAAGAAATACGTGTTTTTTTTGTTTCAGCTAAAAAACTGTTTTAGGGGGCAAAACCCCCTCAAATGTCAAGATGAGGACAAATTGAAGTAAGGATCTGACCCCTGTGTCCCCCTCCGATTTTCATGAAACTTGGCAGGTGTATAGAGGGGCCCAAAGGAAGAAATACGTGTTTTTTTTGTTTCGGCTAAAAAACTGTTTTAGGGGGCAAAACCCGCCTCAAATGTCACTATGAGGACAAATTGACGTGAGGATCATCTGACCCCTGTGTCCCCAACCGATTCTCATGAAATTTGATAGGTGTATAGAGAGGCCGTATGCCCCTTGTTTCTTCCTATGCCATATTTACGTGGTTTCGGGGTCAGATCCCCACTTCAATTTCTCCTCATCTTGACATTTGAGGGGGGGGGAATGAAAACACATAAATGTGAGACATTCCATTCCAGGATGAAACCTTTAACACATATAACAAGATAGAAATGTTATACAAAAATTATGCAATTGTTCTACAGTTACAGTTCTACAAATTAAAATAAAAAAGTTCTGGATCTGGATTTCGGATCCGCTAGGATCCGGATCTGGCCATCCCTACTATACACCTGCCACGTTTCATGGAAATCGGAGGGGAACACAGGGGTCAGATCCTCACGTCAATTTGTCCTCATAGTGACATTTGAGGCGGGTTTTGCCCCCTAAAACAGTTTTTTAGCCGAAACAAAAAAAACACGTATTTCTTCCTTTGGGCCCCTCTATACACCTGCCAAGTTTCATGAAAATCGGAGGGGGACACAGGGGTCAGATCCTTACTTCAATTTGTCCTCATCTTGACATTTAAGGGGATTTTGCCCCCTAAAACAGTTTTTAGCTGAAACAAAAAAACACGTAATTCTTCCTTTGGGCCCTTCTACACATTTGAGAGGAGGTTGCCCTCTAGAACAATTTTTTGCCGAAACAAGAAAATACGTATTTCTTCATTTGGGCCCTGCAAGTTTCATGGAAATCGGAGGGGAGCACAGGGGTCAGATCCCCACTTCAATTTGTCCTCATCTTGACATTTGAGAGGAGGTTGCCCCCTAGAACAATTTTTTTGCCGAAACAAGAAAACACGTATTTCTTCATTTGGGCCCTGCAAGTTTCATGGAAATCGGAGGGGAACACAGGGGTCAGATCCCCACTTCAATTTGTCCTCATCTTGACATTTGAGAGGTGGTTGCCCCCTAGAACAAATTTTTTGCCGAAACAAGAAAACACGTATTTCTTCATTTGGGCCCTGCAAGTTTCATGGAAATCGGAGGGGGAGACTTAGACCTCCCTTGTAAGTGTATTAATTAATTACAAATCGCGCACGCGCACACACACACTATATATATATGTATATTAGCAGGTAACAATATGTTATAAGCACATTCTTACTTTCCAAAGAAGCGCATGTGGGATGGCAAAACGGATCCGGATCCGAAAATTCCGGATCAGGATCCGAAAATTCCGGATCAGGATCCAAAAGTACCGGATCCGGATCTGAAAGTACCGGATCCGGATCCCAAAGTTTTGGATCCGGATCCGAAAGTTCTGGATCCGGATCCGAAAGTTCTGGATCCGGATCCAGATCCGGATCTGAAAATTCCGGATCCGCGGATCCGGATCTGAAAATTCCGGATCCACGGATCCGAATCCGAAAAATTTTAGGATCCGGATCCTTAGGATCCGGATCCTTAGGATCCGGAACCAACCGGATCCGGATCTGGCCATCCCTAGTCTGGATTCGGCGCTCTTGTTTCGTTTGGTAATGGGAGCTCCCAGAATTACACAATCCTCTCCCTCCATCCGTTTAACCCTTCGGCATCCCGGGAAGGAGTTTACGACCTGGAAAACGGACCAGAGGAGGAAGCTATAAACAGGGAATGCAACAAAGATTAGGGCAGGGGGAAAGTTTCCGATTGTCTGCTCGTCTTTCTCTACTCTAGGCGAAAGGAGAGAGTAGGAAATAGGAGAAGCATTTGCTTTCGCCAGAGCTCAACTCTCGTCATTGAGGTACGTGGCAAAACTAAAGGGAAAAGATGACAGCTCTGCAATTTCGATCTTTAAAGGCTAACAAGGATTGGAGATGCCATACGGACTTAAACGTGACTGTTCAACGTTTTCTTAACTGTTGGAGGAAAAGAAATATTGAACTTCTTAAATTATGCAAAACCCGCTTGACTGAGGTTTTTGGTAGCAATAAACAAAAATTCAGGGTAGCCATTGGCTTGCGACAAGCGCCATCCCCGCGCATCTCACCCCAGAGCCTCCGCGAAATCAGGAGGGGGCTAATAAAAAGCCTTCGCCACTCAAACGGTCATTCTATTACAATAGTCATTAAGGAACTTTGTTCTATTTAAATTACGTGAATTTTTAAAATAAACGTGCGATGAAAGTTTCAGCATTCGAAATGCATGCATGAAATTTATTTTTATGCGTACAAAAGTATGAATTCATATTAGACAGATATTATATTGTATTCGAAGAAAACTTTCATTGATTAAGCGGTTCCTACTTGTTGCTCCAGTATCAAACAATTATTAAATAAAATAATTAACAAAATATTAACAAACATCCAAACTGCTCTGTTTCATATTCGAAAAATACTTGCAGGCTATTTGGAGATTTAGCACCTCATTTTTTATCATCATTTGTTTACACAGTCGAGTTTGAACGTGTATTGTTCCATTCTAGCAAGGTTGACTGCAGAATTTGGAATCTTGGAGTGCTGATGGAGGGGAGAGAGGCGTGTGTGTGTTTATTTGAATTGGAGGTGCTGTGTATTTATTTCAAAGGGAGAAACACAGTCTAGTGAATATTTATTTAATATTAAACAAAGTAGCTCAAAGTCAGGTTATATCATAATCATAATCATCATCATCCTCATTAAAACTATTATTATTATTATTATTCTATAGAGTGTTTAGAAAAAAGCCATGGTATACGTGGAATCTGACACGATGTGTATCTATCTATCTATGTATCTATCTATCTGTCTATATATATATATATATATATATATATATATATATATATATGTGTGTGTGTGTGTGTGTGTGCGTGTGTGCGTGTGTGTGTGTGTGTAACATATTATTAGCAAGGGATAATATAAATAGTACCGTAACTATTTCTATGGAAGTATTACTCAAAAAGAAATAAAGAAATCATTGTGACTACTTCAATGGAGATGTTTTTAATGGTGGTTTGATAACAGTAACTACAGTATATAGCAACTAATTTGGACTGTTCATTTTCCCTTAAGAATTGATAGCACACCACTATCATAATACTGAGGAAATTTGAGGTTGTAAGATGAAGTGCTGTACTTACAACATGAGTTACATAAAGTACCGTTTCTCACCCCTCCTCTATCTGTGAAAACGAACTAAGTTCAACAAAGAAGACCCAATACACACAAATTCTAAATATATTAAAGTATATAAATGCCAAATGCATATTTTCCGTTGTTGTTTTAAATATCGAATGTTTACAGACAACTTTGACAAGAATATGGTGCAATAGCGAGACCACGAGACTTGAAAAACCGCTCAGTAAATGCTATTCTATTCTCCTGCGTGGAAAACACGAAATATAATTCCTCCATTTTCCGTGGAAAAACGCATTTCACGGAGCATCGGAGCCTTAAATTCTTTTCTTCGGCGAGGCCCTCGTTCATTATCCCGGCCTAAGACCGTGTCAGGAAAATAACTGACGCACGTCAGGCGAGGGAGGCTGTTTGGATATTAAAAGGGGGGAGAGGGGCCGCTCTCCGGAATAAGTTTAATATGTGGCTATCTCCAGCGCTGGAAATAGCCGGGAACGACCGTCAAGTTTAAAATGAGAAGAGTAAGGATATTACATACAGGGTGTATCTGTTGGCGGGCGAAACTGAAGACGTAGAGAAATGTTTCTCAAATCTAGCGTCAGACATGCTTTCTTGATGTGTAACGATTTCATGAAAATCATCTTAAAATTTTCTTGGTGTATGTTGTTACTATTATTGAAGGTATCGAGAGGAGAAGAGTCTGGAAGAGTCTCGTCCCGTATCGTTGAACAATAGGATGACCTTGTTTCCGTCTTGGTATTGAAGGACTCGACAAGTCTCGATCTCATTCTAAGTCTTGAAATATATATGCGTTTTTACTGTGCAAATTGAACTCTTTTCTTTGGCGGTATGATAGGAAACCAACCTACTGTTTAGATCATATAAATATTTACTATTATTATTATTAACAATAGTAGTAGTAGTAGTAGTAGTAGTAGTAGTAGTAATAGTAGTACGAGCAGCAGCACCATTCACTGTTCTATTGGTGGCAATATTAAATTTTAATTGTTAATCCATTACTTCGAAAAACGTATGAGACTATGCAACATTCTCACCGGCCTGTTTTGGTGCAGCCAATAAACTTTTTAACATTCATCTCTACGGCAGTAGATTTAACTGCGTGCAGCATGTGTTCGACAGAGATTTATTGCAACCGTGTCCTCCCGTTTCGCCTTATTCTATTTCGCCTTATTATATTTCGCCTTATTGCGTTTTCACATCCCCCAATAGAATTTCAAATTACATATGTGACACGAACTTTCTAAGGCAAAACGGGACATCCCATTTAGCCTTATCCTGTTTCGCCTAACACACAAAGAATTTCCCACCTGGGAATATTATCGACTTGAGGGGTAATTCATAATGGGAGCGCAGAGCTTGTGATGTTGCCTACCTTTGCTCCCTTTGTCCTGTCGGTTAGGTTAGGTTAGGTTAGGTTAGGTTAGGTTAGGTTACATTAGGTTAGGTTACATTAGGTTAGGTTAGCTTAGGTTAGGTTAATAATACATGAATAACAATGACCCTTCATGTTGATAATATTCCCTGGTGGGATTTTTTTTGTGTGTAAGGCGAAACAGGATAAGGCGAAATGGGATGTCGCGTTTCGCCTTAGAAAGTTAGTGTCACAAAAATCACGCGAAATGGTATTGGGGGGGGGGGGGGTTGAAAACGTAATACCTTACATTAAATACGTAATTTATGTCTCCTTTTTTAGCTAACTGTAACAAATACATAAAAAGCTGTTAAGTATTTCTTTTTTGTTTTAAAATGATACTTTGTTTCAATGCAGGTAAAGCTACCTTTTAGTGAAGTTGCATAGAGGAGGCGAAGGTAGGTCGCAAGAACCATTTGTGAAGGTGATGTGCTTAGCACCATCTTCGGCCACTTTTACCCAACCACGCAACGATCGATTTATTAGAGGCTGGGTGAATACCAGAGCTGATCCATGCAGGGAACATTACTACCTGAAATCATCCACACCGGGAGTCAAACCCTGGTCTCCGCCTGTAAATCACACGCCCTAGAGTCTTTATTGAAAATGGAGAACCCTTAAGTTGTTGTTATCGTTCAAACGTCAATTTGACAAAAAATTGTACTTTTTAATTCAGAACAGACGAACACAAATATCAGGTCTTACCCAGGATTTCGATGTGAAACCCGTAAAGATGACCACTGCACGGAGGTGGTCTCTACACCAGAGATGCTCCTCTATGTATCTCTCTCTCTCTCGCTCTCTCTCTCCCTCTCCACACACAGACAGACAGACAGACATATGTGTGCGTGTGTGGATGTTCAAGTACACACATTATAAGAAATTGTTTTTTAATTCATTGATTTCTTTCGCGTATCTGCCACTTTTGGCTAATCGTGAAGGATATGATTGGAACCCGGTATCTTGGCATCGTAGCATTCTGTGCTAACCACATCGCCATGGAGTTGGGCAATTATTTTTGAAGAACAAGAAACAAAGAAGATAAGGATGAATAAAATCTGTCGGGCTATCGAACAGGTCAATTCTGGAAAAAATTTCCCAGCTCTCGAAAGCTAACGTCACTCTCATCTTTAAGGTAGAGTTTCCAAAAGGTTGGAAACTTTTCCAGAATTGACCTGAGAGAATTTATTCATCATTCGTCACCAGAAAAGCTTGAAGATTTACTTCAAAGAACATAACCTTTTCATAAAATTCAACAAAAGTTATAACATGATTTATTGTGGAGTAAATGTAATTCATGAGTACATCCATTGCTATATCGCTAACACAGGAGTGAGAATTACATTTAGTATTTAAATTTGTAGATCATTGATTGGTTAGTTTTGATGCATGCACTTTATTTCAAATTGAAACAGCAGTAAAAGAAAATGATGACTGGTCAGTCACGAGTGTAGAGCTTACAGTCCTCGTGCAAAGCACGTGCAAACGCGGATGCACATATTCATTTTTCAAACGCTGTTGTGCCCACACATATACCCTTAACACACTAATAAACAACCAGGAATACCAACTGAGGCAAAAACTACGATATTGAATATCAGTGCAAAGATATATTTTCCGTTTAAAACCCTTTTAGACAGTAATAGAGTGGCAAAGATGTGACAATATCTCACAGACATTTTTCCGATCGCGTGTTTGACTTTCTGACAGCATATAGACGATGGACTCGTATCTTGTGAGAAATGGTGACCATCTAGGATCCGTTGCTGGGAGGATATGGAGATTCAAATGGACGGAAAATTTATTGTACCATCTTAGAAATGTGATATGATAAAGGACGAGAATATTGAGGATGTGAAGAATGAAAGCGAAGGCTTGAAAATCCAAACTGCGTTCTTGCGAGACTCAGTAGTTACATCTACAAAGAATGAAGCTATTTTAATCCGGCATGTAGCATATTAAACGATGGGTAAGTAGTGAATAAAGGAACATTGGGCTACATTAAAATGTGATAAGTGATCAAGAAGAAGCTTTTATATATATATATATATTTCCTTGGAACGAAAACCTAAAAAATATGTAAACTCTAGTATATTTACACTTTTCTTGTCATCGCACTCTGGTAACAGTAATTATTTATTGTAAAAGGTTTCTTTGTAGTTTAACAGAGGAGGTGTAATCGGCAGGAAGTCTTATAAAATGTGTTATACTACAAGCCACTGAAAAGTTACTCTATCGGGAATCAAACTCGGTACAACCTTAATTACAAAATAACAGCTGGATTCAATTGTGCTAGGCTTCGAAAGATTAAGTATAGAACATTGTGTATACCATTACTACCTTTTGAATGGACGTAAGGAAAACCATTATTTGCCTCAGTCAATAATTCTAGCTTCATTTTTTTTTATTTAATCGCGTCTCTTCTTTACATGCTTAAAATTTGCTGAGGAACCCTTTGATCTAACCGATGACCGTAAATTCATAGACACAAAATGTGGAATATGCAGTGTTGCCACATCGGCAAACCTCTCATTCTTTCTTTTACTATCCGCTTCAAATAAAAATGAGGTCTCTGTTTACTTGGTTGTAAAATTGTACTCCATGGGAGGAAAATATCACATCCTACATCATTGGAAAGCTTCACGTACCTATTTTTAACAAGCGTTATCTGAAAATTAATCTTAATTAATCAAATTCAATGAAACTGTAAAAAACTGTTCATATAACACCTTCGATTCATATCCAAAATTTTGACGTATGTGCCGTCTCCTTGTAATCCCGTGTTTGATACCCGGTGGAGGCACATGGCATCCCACTTTAAACTGTAGGTCTAGTCCCGATTACCTACCTGTGCATAAAGTGAACTAAAAATAACAACTCAATTCGACTCCATATGAACGTCATATTATCAGTATCATTTTATGTTACACATTTAAACAGCTAGATTGAGTGCAACGATGAGGATGATTTGAATGAAGTTGATGAGAGATCTTACCAAACATTCGAACCCGTAGACTAAGGTTTCGCAGTCTTCTCTGTATACAATAATAACGCACCCGTTGTGTACAGCGATTTCATAACAAAGGACAACAGAGAAGGAAAATTTCATACCAGCAATAGCAACGCATAAAAATTATATTTAAAAAGATGTGCATTTGACGCCATCATGCCAACTAACATTTTTAAATAAATTTCGAGCAAAGACACATGTAAATTGTGTGTTGTCTCTTAAAATTCACCTAATCATCGTGTCGAGTATTGATGGTGGTTTCAACAATTAACGTGCTGATACATCCTACTTGAAATGTTGCTTTTGTACATTGGCTTGTTTCACAGCCAACTGTTGTAATATGTAAGGAGTTGTGGGGCGATTAAGAGACACAGGACATCTAAAAACATTACTAAATTTTCAATAATAAAATAAATGTGTTAGGTAATAATCAAAATCTAATTATTGATAACAACTATTTTGATCCAGTTTCCAAATTCAAGTACTTAAGAGTAATACTAATAAATGAAAATAATATTAAAGAGGAAATAAAAAGCAGGATTAATTCAGGAGATACATGTTACTTTTCTCTTTATAAACTTCTGTCTACTCTTTTAATATCTAAGGAACTAAAAGTTAAAATATACAAAACAGTAATTTTGCCTGTAATATTATATGGATGCGAAACTTGGTCCCTTACATTGAAAGAGGAACATAAATTGAGAGTATTTGAAAATAAGATCCTTAGGAAAATATTTGGGGCTAAAAGGAAAGAGGAGACAGGTGAGTGGAGAAGGTTACATAATTTAGAACTACATAATTTGTATTCATGCCCAGATATTATTAAAAAGGTAAATTAAAATGGTAAAGTGCTCCCCTGTGCTATGCACCACGCCATAAAGGCGTATAGGGGTGTGGGGTTAGGGCCCCACACATTCTTGATCACGGCCGAAGGTGGGGGTGATGTGATCAGCACCACGCCCCAGAGTTTCCTCCAGGTACCCACTTTTATTATTAGAATGATTAAACCAAGAGGACTTTGGTGGGCAGGCCATGTGTCACGAATAGGAGAGGAAAGAAGAGTTTACAGGATTCTCGTTGGGAAACCTGATGATAAGAGACCAGTAGGAAGACCAAGACGAAGATGGAGGGGTAATGTTGAAGTGGACCTAAAGGAAATTGGTAGGGATAAAAAAGAGTATATAGATCTTGCTCAGGATAGAGACAGATGGAATGCCTGTGTTGCTGCAGCCATGAACCTTCGGGTTCGGGAGGGCTAGATAGTTAGTTAGTTAGTTAGAGTTTATAAATATAATGAGCAAAATATTGTTCAAAATGCCTGCTGTGGATAACTGCATCTTTCTTCTCAGCACACCTTGCGAAAAGTCGCCCAATAAAATATTGAGTCGTCCTTTTCTGTCTAGATAGAACGCACGTGAGGGTTGTTATGGATGTGTGGGATTTATTGCAGGAACTTCAATACAGGAGTGACAAACTAAAATTACGACAATGCTTTCCTGAGCGCAACACTTTGTTTCGGCTAATTTTCCGTGCAAGAACTGCTTGGACGTGGAGTTTAAACGACAAGCGGCGACGCTTGGCAACAAAGCTACTTGTTCCACGTTAATTCATAGCAACGAGCGAATTACGCGGGAACCGGCATCCAGGAGAAACAATTCTGTCCGTTGACTTCAATTCTCACAATGTGCAAGAATGAGATATGGACATTTGATTCTTATTTCACGGCCATTTTGATACGCATTGCATGGCAGTTGGTCTGACCACTACCGAGATTGCAACATCGTAATAAAGCATTATATATGGCTGAGATATTTTCACATAAAAAGCTGATATGATCCATATTTTTATGTGACGTCATCAGTAGAAAATATGTCACTAATGTATTTACTTTTGTAAAAGAAAGCGTAATTTCTTTGTTATTATATGTAATAACGCACCTGGTTTGTAATGTATATCTTTTGTTTAATGTTTATTGTATTTTATGCTTTGTTATGAGTAGTTTAATGTATATTCATGTTTGCAAGAGTGCACTATACGAATTTGTATTTCTAAAGATGTATAGATGTCAGTTTTGTTGATAGTATCCTTTTGTAGATAGTGAATGATTCATCTGTACTTTAATCTGTGTTCTCGAAAATAGTATAAAAGCGAGGATATCGCGTAAGAAATATCACACTTTCGCCACGGATCGTCGAAGCTTTTAAACTTAAAAAGAACTCCTCGGTGTTGTGCATACATCCTGGTATGGTAGTTCGGGGCGCAAGCTAGGCCTATGTGAACATAGGTACGCCGATAGCCATGCTTTGACGATATGCACAATACTGCAACCATTCTTCGTTAAATAATAAGGCTAGCCTAAAGATTAATTTGGAAATAAAAGGCTAAAGAGCAAATATTGGCTCAGTTATCATTGCATATCTGTTGGTGTGGTAGTTCGGGGCGCAAGCTAGGTCTATGTGATCATAGGCTTGCCGATAGCCACGCATTGAGTTTATGCGTTTTAGTTGAGTCAATTCATCGACAAAGCGAAATCCTCGCTTTCATCTCAAGTATATTTGCATTAT
The DNA here is from genome assembly GCF_977018435.1 of Lepisma saccharinum. Lineage (NCBI taxonomy): Eukaryota > Metazoa > Arthropoda > Insecta > Zygentoma > Lepismatidae > Lepisma > Lepisma saccharinum. Next base: position 7,644,065 of record NC_139237.1, read on the forward strand.
AATTGCAATGAATAAAGAATAAAACCTTTCAGTTCATATATACTGCAATAATGTGATTTTATTTCTCTGTGCTGTGAATATTGTCTTTGCCTAACACTATCCGTGTACCTGAGAGGAGTCTGTGTACTTCACCGAGTCTCATCGTTCACCGCTGAGTATTATTAAGTTAATATTAATAGTATAATAATACGACGCGTACATACATAAGTTAAGTTTGGAACTTGTCAAGTGGCAGCTCAACGTGTTGGCTCGATTTTGTAGTGTACAAGGGCAAGACAATTGTTTAAAGTTGAGATTAATTGTGCAAGAGCACTGAACTTTCATATTTATAGAAAAGCACAGAAATGGAAAAGAAACATTTGCGTAGTGCAAATAAAAATCATACTTCGAGTTCAGGACTTAATGTTCCCGATTGTTGTCGGGACATTGATAAGGATAAACCCACATTTGTGTGCAAGAAATGTTCAAAGCTTCTACATTATGAATGTTGTGGCTTAGATGTTCGATCTGAAAGCCACGAAGCTACCGATTTCGTTTGTAAAGAATGTGAATCATTGTCTACAACTATTACATCTGATCCATTCAATATGTTTGAAGCTTTAAAATCCATGATTGAAGGAATTAGCAAGCAGCAAGTAGAAAGTATGGAAAAATTACAGACTGATATTAAACAGCAAGCTGATTCCATTAATAACTTGAAGGCTGATATTAGCAATGATATTAGCAAACAGTCTGAAACACTGCAGGCTGATATTAAACAGCAAGCTGATTCCATTACCAGCTTGAAAGCTGATATCTGTAGACAATCTGACATATTAAAGGAAGATATCCTCAGACAATGTGCGTTGCTAAAGGATGATATCGGTAAGCAGCACGATGAATCTATAAAAGTATTAAGAGCTGAAATAGGCGAGATGGCCTGTGAGATTCAACAACTGAAGTCTGAGAATGAGGAAACTAGGGCGCGATTCTCTGAAGAAATCCGGCAGGCTAGAGAGATAGACTTTGATGACTTCCGGCGTAGCTTGGCAGCCGATGTAAATAAAGCCACGGAAAGTGTTCGCATCGATGTAGAGGATATAAATTCGAGATTCACTGCGGAGTGCAATAAGATTATTGAAAAACAGCTGACAATGGAACAGATATTGACCGAGGCCGAGACTGACAAAATACGATTTCGATCTGAGGTTCAAGAAAATATTGGTCAGATTTCCGTTGTTGTATCTCAGAGAAGCAAGGATGTTGAGGAAATAAAGACTCAAGTAGAGCAACTTACGAATCAGTTAGAGACCATGCACGTCACCCGGCAAACAGAAACAGAAACTGGATCTCGAACAGCTGGTCATCCGTCTGCAGTTGCTGAGAGTGCAGCGTTGCCAACCATGAACATTGAACTAAATGAAGCGATGGACAGAGCCGGTGGAGAGAGAACTAGGGATAAAAAAAAAAAAAAAGGTAAAGTGTTCCCCTGTGCATAGCACCACGCCATGAAGGCGTATAGGGGGTGTGGGGGTAACGCCCCACACTTTCTTGATCCGGTCGTGAGTGGGGGTGATGTGATCAGCATCACGCCCCTGACCGCCTTTACCCCCCAGGGTTTCCCCCAGGTACCCATGTTATTCGACGCTGGGTGGGCGCCGGGGCCGCTTCCACCGTTAGAAAAGTTCCCGGATTTGAACCGGCCGGGGATCGAACCCGGGACCTTGAGCATGGTAGTCAGACGCGTTACCGACTGAGCCACCGCGGCCACCGAGAGAACTAGGGAAGACAAACAAGTTTGTCGCCCACGAGTTACTGCTGGTTCAAGAGCTAATGAAGTGGCGTCTGCTGTTCCACCTACCTTTAGTCTTTCGGGCGATGACCGAGGTTACAGAGAGCGTGAATCTCGCAGGGCACAGTATCGTCATTATGAAGAAGGGGCAAAGAGGAAACGTCTAGAAAATAAGAAAGTTCGCAGTTCCTCCTCTTCCAGCACCAGCTCTGACTCTCAGTGTCAAGCAAAAATCAGGAAGCGAACACGAAGGCATGGAAATTCAAGGAGCGGCCCAGATGAGTCGCCGCCAACAACTCAGCGATCAACAATGACTGGAACTCCAAGGATGGCAGACCTTAATTCCTTGTCGAAGTTCAAGGGAGACCTGGAAGCCCAGAATGCTGAGCAATACTTAAAAGAACTTAATATCAATTTTGATTTAATGCAGATTCCATACGAATACCGATTGGAAATTATTCCTCGGCTTTTCAAGGGCCAAGCTGAGCATTGGTTTCGAGCAAACCAGTTAGAGTTCAAGTCCTATTCTGATTTCTGCCGTCGTTTTCGCAAACAATATGCTTCAGAAGAGGCCAAAGAGAGGTAGCTGACAGCAGTGAGATCTCGCCGATACTTAAAGCAGTCCGGTATGAGCATGGAGGAATATGCCTGGTCTATTTACTCAGCATACCGCAATCTGTCTACCCGTTACATAGAACCTGAGATTGTGAATTTAATCATCTCCCAGCTTCCATATAGAGCTCGCAGTCTGAGTCTAGCTAATTCTCCTCAAACTGTACGCCAGCTAGCCGACTTTCTGAAAAGGTTCGAGGTGCTTGAGGAACAAGACAGTTGGAAGCCTTCGTGGAATAGAGAAGGTGCTGGCCAGGGAAATTTTCCTAGACAAAATAGAATTGGAAACCAAAACCCCCGGGTCAGACAAGTTACGCAGAACCATAGAAATGGTTTTTCCAATTACAACAGGCGGCGTAATCCTCCTAGAAGGGAAGGCAGGAAAAACTACGCACGTGAACCGCGTCGTTCCAGATCTGATCCAGAAGATCATTCCCGTGACTCTTCATGTATCGTCTCTGAACCCAGTAACTTCAGAGCGACGGCGCCTCCGTTTGAACCTTCTGCTTCACGTTTGACGAACGAGCAACGTCAAAGCGTCGACATAACAAGAGACTTTTGTTGGGCACCCTCGACTAGTGCTAATCCGAGTGGTATGCAGTCGGATTTAGCCAGTCGCCCAACGTGAATTCTTCGTTCCCGATCACGGTTGGGCTAAAATCTTGGACTTCTCTGGGAACAGATGACAGCGTTATAAATAGTGAAGACAATCATCTTTTTGTTGTGCTGACTCTCAATGAAGGAGAACAAAGTATAGATAGAGCACTACAACAGGCAGTTAAAAAGGAAAATTTACCCAGGGCTCCATTAATTAAGGCAACTGTAACAGGCGTCGACTTTATTTGTGTTCTGGACACTGGCAGCGAATGTAATCTCATGAGCTACGCCATTTGGAAGAAGATTAAAGAGAAGCTGCCGTCATTGCAGTTACAAACATGTCCAGATGTTAGGCTGACTGATTTCACTGGGAGAAACAAAACTAGAGTTGTGGGATGTAGACAAGTATATCTAGAGATTGCTGGAAGAAATTTATTGGAGGACATGTTTGTCTTGAAAGGTCTCGAAGCTGACTTTATTTTGGGCTACCCATTCCTCAGGAAATATGAAGCAGGAATTTACCTACAGCGCGAGAAGTTATCCCTCACCGTAGACGGAGTTCCGGTAGAGCAGGACCTCGTGAATAATGGATCTTTGACAGGGACGTATGTAAGAAAAGTCCGTGAAGATTCCCATGTCGATCAGTGGACGGCTAGTCCTGACGACATTCTTCAGAAGGGCAATGCGAATGAGATTTTATGCGAAAGGGGTAGAAGCCAATTGAAAGAAGTCTTATTGAAGCATAGATATGTATTTTCCGAGAGACCAGGTACTATTAAAAACTTCCAGTGTGAGATTGAACTCACCACCACAGAACCTGTGTATCGATCTCCATATCCCATACCTATAGCAAAAAGGAAACTCCTGGAGGAAGAATTAGAAAAGTGGAGACAATGGGGTGTTATAATGCCTTGTAACTCCCCTTACTTGAACCCTTTAATTGTAGTCGACAAGCCTGACGGTACAGTACGCCCATGCATTGACTTCAGAAATTTGAATAAAATTGTACGTGTTCCACGGAATTCAGTAGAGCCCATTTCGGATGCCTTACAAAAATTTAAAGGTGCTCGTTATTTTGCAAATCTGGATCTGGCTTCTGGGTATTTGCAGATCCCTGTAAAAACTGACTGCCAACCATGTACTGCCTTCTCCTATAAAGGACGTCAGTGGATGTTTGCTCGAATGCCTTTTGGTATTTCTAGTGCTGTGTCAATTTTCATAGCTGCCATGCATGCTGTATTTGGTCCTGAAACCGAAGAGTATCTAACTCAATATATGGAAGACTTGCTGATTTTCGACAAAGAACTCTCCAAGCATCTCGAACATCTGGACGAAGTGTTGCAGCGACTCCAAGAACTGGGGATGACTGTAAAGCTGCGAAAGTGTGAATTTGTCAAAAAGGAAATTACCTACTTGGGTCACATTGTTTCTGGAGATGCTATCAAAATCCAACCAGACAAAAATTCAGCCGTTAAGTTATTTCCTAAACCTAAAACTAGAAAGAATGTTCGGAAATTTCTTGGCCTCGCCAACTGGAGGCGGAAGTTCATTGAAAATTTTGCAGCTAAATCTGAACCGCTCACCAAGCTGTTAGGTAAAAATCAACGTTGGATTTGGCGAGATGAGGAAGAACAAAGTTTCCAGCTACTGAAGAATGAACTTGTAAGAGATGCTGAATTGGCACAGCCTGATTTTGAAAAGGATTTCTGTATCCAATGCGATGCTTCTGGGAAAGGATTGAGTAGTATTCTTTTCCAAATGGATGGTGAAGAGAGAAAAGTCATTCAGTATGCAAGCCGAAAACTGAAGGAGAACGAACGCCATTACTCCATCCATGAGTTAGAATGTTTGGCCATAATCTTTGGAGTTGAGAAGTATGCAGTTTATTTGAAAGGTAGGCCCTTCACTATCTACAGTGATCACAAAGGGTTGGTATGGTTACAAGACGCCCGTAACTGGAACAGTCGTTTGACTCGGTGGTCTCTAAAACTCCAACAGTACCAGTATAAAACATTATACGTCTCTGGTCGCCAAAACGATCTGGCAGATATTTTATCTCGGTATCCTGCTGATGATATACCCCAGATTCATCCTGAGAATAAGCAGCAGACATTCAGAATAAACTACCTGTGGGCCGAAAGAGGAGAAATAGATGACATCGACAAGTGGAGAGAGGCACAATCTGAAGATGAATTCTGCAAAAATTTACTCCAATCTCTAAATTCTCAGGAACCTAACCTCAGATTGCATCGTTCCTATCGCATTCAGGAAGGGATTTTATTTAAGAAAGGGTCGGATAATCAGTCCCTTTGGAAACTGTGTGTTCCGGTGGTAATGAAGCAACCTCTCTTGAAAGTAATTCATGATGAAGCTGGCCATTTTGGAGAATCCAAGACATTGAAGCGACTTGCAGTACGATACTTCTGGAAAGGCATGAAGGATGACGTGATACAGTACATCCGAGATTGTGAAATTTGTGCCCAGAGTAAACCAGACAAATTGGGGATACTCAAGGAGACCCTTCATATCAGTCCCAAGCAACCTCATGAGATGCTTTCTCTGGACTTGATTGGGAAGCTTCCTCGTTCTAATGGATACCAGTACATCTTGAGCCTTATTGATGTGGGTACACGTTTTGTCTCCGCATATGCTTTACGGACTGCCAGCACCACATAAATTATAAATACGCTTCAGAGAGGATATTTTGCTCACTATCCAAACGTTACGTTTACCCTGAGCGACAGAGGAACTCAGTTTACCTCTAAGCAGTGGAAAGAATTTACCAAAAGCCGTGGTATCCATCATGTTTGCACAACAGCTTACAATCCAAAGGGGAACATGGTAGAACGAGCAAATCAAGAGATAGTCAGATTACTTCGTTTATTTTTTATCGAGAACATCAGACTTGGTCGCGATACATATCAAAAGTTGTTTGCTTAATTAATTGTTCTATTTCCGAAACTACTGGATATTCGCCTGCTGAACTATTCTTCAATCATCCTATACCCAGAGAGATCCTAACACATTTCAATTGGCCCGAACGGGAAGAAGCCCAACCTGATTGGAAGTCCAAATTGTTCTTAGCCCAAGTCAGGGAGAAGAAGAAGCTGTCGAAGGATTTAAAACAGAAGGGAAACGCCAAGACAGTGACAGTTGGAGACTTCGTGATGGTTAAAAACCATTCCTTAAGCTCCTCACTAGATAGGACCATTCAAAAGTTATTTATGTTGTGGATTGGACCTTATATAGTGGACAAAGTGGAAAATAAAGTTGTGACATTGCTAATTCCAAGGTCTAAAGAATTATATGATAAGGTTAACTTGGATAACCTAAAACTAGTGCGTTTTTCGAAGGATAAAAAGAAAGAGTTTGTACTTTAAAACTAAGTTTCCTCCAGGTAGATAACTTCCTTCCTGAAACTTAGTTTTCGAAAGGAAGGGGCAGATGATATGATCCATATTTTTATGTGACGTCATCAGTAGAAAATATGTCACTAATGTATTTATTTTTGTAAAAGAAAGCGTAATTTCTTTGTTATTATATGTAATAACGCACCTGGTTTGTAATGTATATCTTTTGTTTAATGTTTATTGTATTTTATGCTTTGTTATGAGTAGTTTAATGTATATTCATGTTTGCAAGAGTGCACTATACGAATTTGTATTTCTAAAGATGTATAGATGTCAGTTTTGTTGATAATATCCTTTTGTAGATAGTGAATGATTCATCTGTACTTTAATCTGTGTTCTCGAAAATAGTATAAAAGCGAGGATATCGCGTAAGAAATATCACACTTTCGCCACGGATCGTCGAAGCTTTTAAACTTAAAAAGAACTCCTTGGTGTTGTGCATACATCCTGGTATGGTAGTTCGGGGCGCAAGCTAGGCCTATGTGAACATAGGTACGCCGATAGCCATGCTTTGACGATATGCACAATACTGCAACCATTCTACGTTAAATAATAAGGCTAGCCTAAAGATTAATTTGGAAATAAAAGGCTAAAGAGCAAATATTGGCTCAGTTATCATTGCATATCTGTTGGTGTGGTAGTTCGGGGCGCAAGCTAGGTCTATGTGATCATAGGCTTGCCGATAGCCACGCATTGAGTTTATGCGTTTTAGTTGAGTCAATTCATCGACAAAGCGAAATCCTCGCTTTCATCTCAAGTATATTTGCATTATAATTGCAATGAATAAAGAATAAAACCTTTCAGTTTATATATACTGCAATAATGTGATTTTATTTCTCTGTGCTGTGAATATTGTCTTTGCCTAACACTATCCGTGTACCTGAGAGGAGTCTGTGTACTTCACCGAGTCTCATCGTTCACCGCTGAGTATTATTAAGTTAATATTAATAGTATAATAATATGACGCGTACATACATAAGTTAAGTTTGGAACGTGTCAAAGCTTCAATCACAAGAAAAAATCATATTTTTACGACCAGTTTGTAAGAAGTTACACACTTTGAAATATACTTGTGTAAAAAGACACACAAAAAACTACACTTTAACTAACATTTTTGTCTTAATAGAGAACATAGAGACTTTAAATCAATTTGTCATGCTTTTCTCTAAAAGAAATACTTCTGGCTTTCCAATTAGGTACAATTGACTTTTTTTTCATTCTATGAAGTACAATTCTACAAGCACGTAGCACGTAAACCGAGGGCTCAGTATTTATTAAGGGAAACTCCCACTGCTTGTTTCAAAAGGCGAAATGTGGTGGACGGATTGATCAGCTAAATTGTAGCTGAAGGTAACAGAAATGTACTCGATCTGCCCGTCACTGTAGCCTCTACAATTGCTTCTTCAAATTAGGAGCAATATCCAAGAATATCTTACCGGGCCACTTTTCTGTTAAAAATTCTCGAAGAACCATTTTTTTAACCTTCCTACGGGGTCCCAATGAACAAAGTTTGAAGTTAGTATTCATATACCTACATATTACATTTGTCCAAATTACCCTCCTCCAATTATTTGGCAACCGACTCAAGACTTTATCTGTTAGAGAAAAGTTTTCTATATTCATAACCTCTTTCTTGCTTGCAACGTCCCCCGGTTGTACACCAGTCGTCAGAAAGTTAGTCCGCTACTCCTTTAGTCGGGAACATGAGAATCCTTGCAAATCATCAGGGCTTGCTGGGTAGAAAAGAAACACAACACAGTATTCAAAGTTAAACGCAGTTTTATAATCACTTATATTTCCTATCGTATGTGGACTTACAAGCCAGGTACAGATTTGCTTACGTTTCTGCCTGAAGAGTAACAATTCTATAGCATATTAAATCACATCACAATCACTAAACACACTTTCATATAGAATTAACGTTGGACAAGACAAGCGTAAATACACGAAAGTTTCGGTACTTAATTATTATTTCCGCGTATAGCCAGAAGAAACTAAAATAATTACCAATTACACTATTAGGACATTACATTAACCGTTACCACGTTTTTGTTGATTTCTCACCTGTTTTCTAACTGAGTCTATTGTCAGGTGAAAAACATTCAGGTGGGTTCACTTCCTCTGCTGAGATGGGAAATTGACGTCAACACGAACAGATTACGACGTATTTCTAAACATATACACAAGTTCCAACCACAACTGTATCAATCTAACTATAGTTGCCTGTGACAGCTTGCACATTATTTGAAGTAACAAACATTTTAAAAATCTTAACTTCTTACAAATATAAAACCTTAAACTCTCAGGTTCGTTACATGCTCTTTAGAACACGGGTAATCTTTAATATTGAATTAGGATAATGATGTGTTATTGAAGATAATTAATTCGTCTGTTACTAGTTGCAAATAATTTATGGGGAAGCTGTTTGTCTCAATTCCTAGCCAGTGACTGGTTCGTCTCTACTTGCACAGGGAACGAAAGTTAGTTTTATATTTGGTGGCTGGAGCACCTTTGTGGCGCCAATGTGCAAAGCCTCAGCACTTCCATTGAACTCTTTGTCTTTGAGCCTCGACAGGGAGTCCGTGCCCGGAGGCTAATCAAGATCAAACCTGCAGTTTGCGAGGAGGCAAAAAAGACTTGATCAAAGCATGAATCGTGTGAATCGAACCTGCTACTTTCTTTTCCTTTCCAGATAAATCACAGCGAGTCCGCAACCAGAGAAAGAGGTCCTCTGAAACTAAGGGCCTGCCAATGGGCGGAACAGGCGAACCGAAAGTAATTACGTCATACATGATTTTCAATGTTCTTGAATGGAGGGAAAAGAGCCTTTTTGAAGCAATGCCAGTGAAAAGAGCATTTGTATTCCGGATTCACTTTTACCACGCTCCTATTTGCAACAGTCTGGACTATAGTATAGGACTTGGGTTCCAGAAACACCTCAAGCACTGCAATCTTGGTTCATCTCTCATATATTTCATCATTTTCACTTCAACGTTACTCTACAAGAAACAACTGTAATTGAATTTTTAATGGCTAATATATACCCTACTACATTGGCGATATCTAATTAAGAGCATTGAGGCTGATGGTCTGGCTCCATGGGAGTGCACTTCATCCCAGCGCCAAGAAGGAGCGTTATCATCCCCTCAATTACGCACGCCAGTTTTTGCGTACATAATGATGCTAAATATATTGAGAACCCAAATTCTAACAAACTTTAACCGATAATGACAACTATGGCAAAGTTGAAAAATTTTAAAAATATGATTTGTTTTACAAATTGGAATACCTCGGAGATTTTTCTGTCGATCACGAGAAGAAATATATTATTGGGCTATAATTACTAGGGACGTTCAATATATAAGTTTCCCTGTGCTATAAAATATTGTATAAAGCAATGCCATTAAAAAGAAGCACATGGTTGACAAGCGCCATCCTTCGTCTACAAGGAACAACAATCGATTCGGTATCAGACGTGAAGGCGCATGCGCTCAAGGGCGAAAAGCAAAGGCTTGTTCGGAAAACGCGGGCTCGCGTCATAAGGAGTTCAGAAGCATGGGTGCTAAGGGCATTCTGCTTATGGACCTTTTGGAACGAGGAAGAACAATTAACGCTGACCCTTATTGTCAAACATTGGATAAACTGAAAAACGCAATTCGATATAAGCGACCAGGTCTCCTGTCAGCTGGTGTCATTCTTCTTGACGATAACGCTCGCTCCCACTCAGCAGTGCAAACACAACACAAAATTGAAGAATTGGGGTGGGAACGGCTGCCTTACCCTCCATACAGCCCCGATTTAGCGCCGAGTTATTTCCAATTTGTTCCGGTGTTAAAGTCTGAATTGCAAGGTTGCCGTTTCGAAACAGGTGAAGAAGTGAAGCGGAATGTGAGAATAGTGCTCAATAGCCAGTGCCCTGATTTTCTTGCAAAGCGTATGGACAAATTGGTGCAACCGTGGGACAAATGCCTGAATCTCTATGGGGATTATGTGGAGAAGTGAGAAAGGATCCTCCTACACATGTATGTATAGTTTTCTAATGTATCTTAAAAATATTCTTTTTACAGCATACGGAAACTTATATATTGAACGACACACGTAGTTTGGTTTCAAGTAAACTTTGTGCACTGAAAGGCTATCTGGTATGGACCTAAAGTTTAATACTCAGTCCTGCTTTGTACTTTAGAATTTGTCTTTCCCTTCCGCCGTATCCGTATTATTACTGCAGTAGTTGCACGATTTGTAGCTACTTCCCTACTTTGCTTCACTGTCTACATACACAATGCAAGAGACAGGTTTCGCTTTCAGTTGTCCCCACTCCCCGCCCCCTCTTTCGTGTCCTTGCCATGCTCGATACAACGAGCCGGCCTCCGTGGCGGAGTGGTGAGTACATCACGGGTTCGATAGCCGGCCTGGGCATAAATATTTGTGAGTGTCCATTCATCAATGTCATCATATCATCTTCATCCCCATCTTCGTAATTTCTGTAGTCTAGGAAATTTATGAATTTTTTTGGCCATCTGAGGAACTAATTGCAACAGAAATTAAACCAACTGCCCCTATAGTACAAAAATGTGAGGAATCCGATATTCAAGAGTTTACCACTCTCTGACATGTAGAGTCGCCGCCATATTGAAAAAATGGCGCACAAAATTAACCTTGAAAAGTTAAACAAGAATATAAATAACGGTGTTTTTGTTTTATTTTATTTTATGACGTTTCTCTGCCCCCTTTGGCTAATCGCGAAGATAATGATGGATGAATGGACAATCACAAACATGTATGGACGACACAAGAAAAGTCCGTGTGTAGCAGGTTCTGTGGAAAATAATCGTAAAGCTGATCACCCTGGGAAACAACGATTTCTTTACTTCCAGATATGCATTCACTGCATATTGCACTGTATTTGTGGGCAATCAAAGAGGAAAATCACACAAACATCATAACATTTGATCAACCAATGTTTCTGAGAGCACTCTGTATCGTACCCAATGAGAATTCAGATAGTCCTCTGCAGCAGCTCATATTAAGGCTTGATGGTCTTCATATCAAGATGAGTTTCCTGGGATGTGTTGCTTATTTAATTGGCAGATTCAGGTCTTCAACAAATCCTTGAGATCATCTACGGAGGTAATACTGTTAAACCCATGATCACAGGAAAAGCGCCTCAGTTCCAAGCAGTACACCTTGGACTGCATTTTGAAGACTAGCGAGGCTCTGGGGTCTGGACTCACACTCAGTATAATCCTCAGTGGGGCTCGTCTTATCGTCCATATTGTCCCTTCATCTATCCCACCAAATCGTCATCAGTCCTCGTCTTCGCGATTAGCCAGAAGTGGCAGAGAAACGTCATTAAAAAAAACTAAAACAAATCAAATCAAACCGAAAAATACATAACCAGAGCTTATAGAGGTCATTTCATAGTTTAGGCGGCACTCTTCACGCTACTCGAGGAAGCAAAGTCCATATTGCAAATGAACATATTTCTGAGATACGTTCAATACTCCTTGGCCTCCATACAGAAGTAGACGCTAATATAAATTCAAGGCCTGAGGTGCTGAAAAATCATGATCAACATTTGGTTTAACTCTCAAAGATAACATGATACTGCTGCTCTGTGGCTGCAATACATTAGGATGCTCGATATTATTCGGAATATCATTCAAGCCAAGCGTATTGGTAAGTGGAGTTTACATCTTCAATCAGTTACGCATATGTTCTCATTTTTCTGCATCAGGGGCAACATCTGTGCTACAAGTGCACGTCTGTACGTACAGGAAATGATGAAATTGAACGTGTTATCACCAGGCATCTACAAAAAATTCTGTAATGGACTCTAAGTTATGCAAAGTAACCAGTTTAGAACCGTGTTTTGCCGTATCATGTTACTTCAATAAATTGACAGTGGCGGCAATTAGGGGTGGAGGCATGGGGAGCAGTTCTCCCCCTTCCCACACAAGCCATTTGAACCTACAGTATGATCTCTTAATGCTAAGCCTTGTCTACCAGTGGATTTGACTCAAAATCATCTGCCATAATTCCATTTTCAATACGATTCTTTCTAATTGCAGTTAAGTAGAAAGTAAACCTTACTTGCCCCCCCCCTCTCAGTTTAGACACCTAATTGCCGCTACTGTGTGCATACATTTGTAACGACAAAAGCAAAATGTAACAAACACAAGTGAACGAAAAGCTGCAGAAAAATAATATACAGGGAGGTTATTTCAGTCGTTTACTGCGAGAGCGTCGGCCGCTCGGCGGCTCTTCATGCAACAGTTCCCGGCAAATTGCGTTACAAGAAATCCGTAACAGAAACCGCTTGTTTTGTAATGTTTCCACTTTTCACAATTACAGTTACAATTACAATTGAAATAAGCACGTACCTTGTCGCAAGGATGCTGGAAAAGGTGTCCTCCCAAATACAAATATTTCTGTCACTTTATTTTTGACATCTAATCTTAGATTAGACATCGCTACTTTAATCTCAGTTGACAGAAAGGAAAGACAGCATCCCATAAAGCAAACCGAAAGCTTAAAATGATATTTAAAAATAATAATAATGGTGATCACTAACCTCCTGTGTTATAAAAGATGTTGAAAATGACCTCCTTCAACAGCAATACAACACGTTTCTCAGGTTCAAGAGATCCTGTCTCTCGTAATTGCCTGACCACTTTTCTGCAAGAGTTCGTTTCCATGTAATTATCGTATATAAAAACTCTTTGTTCAAGACTATAATTGTTTAGCGGCATAACTAATGAATGAATAACAATTAACACACAATAAAGCAGTAGCACTGAATAGAACACTAAACCAATAACACAGTATAAACAGTACGCGTACTGATAAACGCAAAAAGAAGTGAACATGAGCGTACACTCACTACGTCTGGTAGCCGACAGTGTTGCTAAACATTTTTCGGCAATGCCCCTACAGACGTAGTCAAAATGTCCCTACAACTGATCAAATGTCCCTACGTCAAGTAAAGCGACTTTAAAAAAAAACAACACCTCATGAGCATGCAAAACAGAAGATAGAATATACACATTTACTTACCAAATCTTTCTGCTCGGTGCTTCCACAATCAATGAAGGAGCGAATTTACAATACAGGATCCCTCCCCGATTTTTATAATATTTCGCATACTCACTAACTGAGGCCTCCTAATCACGAATTTGAAGTTAAAATTTGGGGTCACTTGTAGAAATTGCAAAATAAGTAAAATTGAGTGGTCCGCGATAGGCACGATTGCTCATTATTTACCGGAAGATTTTGTGTTTCCAGTACTTAAAAAACGAAATATACATTTCTGATATTACTACGACCCCAAATTTTAACTATATTTGCCTATCCTAACCTAACCTAACCTTACCGTGAATGGTCAGTGGGGCTATCCGTGATTGGTTTTGCGCTAATTGTGATTACGAACCGATTAAAAAATCTTATTTTTGTAGCACTTTAACGGCAAAAGTTCATCATATACGCCATTTTCGTATCCTGCAATTTTGCGATCGTTGCACTGTTGCCAAACTTACCTGTAATCATTGATTGATTTGATTGATTGATTTAGTTATTTTACTTCGCGTTTTGTGCCTCTTGGCTAATTTGCGAAGATGGGGATGAGTGATGAAATGATGAAATGATGAAATTGATGAATGGACATTCACAAACAACCAAGCCCGACCGGGATTCGAACTCGGGACCCTTGGCGTCGCAGAGCGATGTGCTAACCACTCGGCCACTGGGTCGGGCTTACCTGTAATCAAATCAGTCCACATTCCACATGTTCTTTTACATCGTGGTTGTCACTGTCACATGTAAGCACCTTCTTTGGGCAATATACCGAAATCCATAAGTTTATTAATTAGCCCACGGCCATCCTCCTGCACACTCCACCTAACAATCTGTACAACATTAACAACTTTTTTACTGTTCTCTTCCGCCATTCTTACACGATCCATGCTCTCCAAGCATGAAATCAACAGTGTGGCAACAAAGCGTCCCTACGTTTTCCCTCGTTTAGCAAAATCTGTCCCTACGCGGGCGAAATATAGTGAATAGTCTCTATGCGTAGGGACGTGTCCCTACTGTTGGCATCGCTGCCGACAGGTGTCACATTCGTGCAGTATTAAGCGACCTCTCGCGGCTGACAACTCCCCCGATAAGCTGCCGGAGCTCTCTCGATAAGTGAGGATAAAGTAGCGATGTCTAATCTAAGATTAGATGTCAGAAATAAGGTGACAGAAATATTTGTATTTGTGAGGACACTTTTTCCAGCATCCTTGCGGCAAGGTACGTGCTTATTTCAATTGTAATTGTAACTGTAATTGTGAAAATTGGAAACATTACAAAACAAGCGGTTTCTGTTACGGACTTCTTGTAACGCAATTTGCGGGGACCTGATGCATGAAGAGCCGCCGAGCGGCCGACGCTCTCGCGGTAAACGTTTCAAATAACCTCCCTGTATTAGGTTCTAACTAATGCCATAAGAAATGGAACACGTAAAATATAGGGGAAACACATGACTCTGCATTAACTATGTACATATCTCCTCAACCCCTGACTCTAATGGTATGAAACAAAAACCATTCTCTAGAGGAAATCATGAGCTATGAATTTGGTTCAGTGGCCTTAGGACAGATATTGCATAATTTCGTATATATTTGCTGTTATTTGTGTCGGAAACCAACTTTTACGCTCATTCTAAAAATTAAAGACAATGTTTGAAGCTTTTAGCAATCACTTAGGTATTTTTCAAACATTTGAAGAATTGTGAAATTCAATTAAGATTTAAGATAACTCTATCAAACAAAAACCATAATTTTGAAAATTTTTCTGCTCTTTCATTTTGGTTATCTTCACTTTTTGTGTAAAATGCACCGTTTTCGAGATATTATTATTTATTTTTTTAACTTTTCAAGGTGAATTTTCGGCGCTATTGTTTCAAAATAACGGCGCATCTATAGGTCAGAGAGTTTTAGACTCTTGAAAATCGGATTCCTCACATTTTGTTTTACCATAGGCCTAGTTGATTTCATATCTGTTGCAATTATGTCACCAGACAACATTACCTTTCCTCGCCTAATTAGCCTAAAGTGGCAGAAAAGGGAAGAAAAGTAAACTAAATCAATCAAACTGGATACAAGGTGACGACACCAGTGAAATTTTCCTTTTTTAAGAAAAGAGTCCTCAATTTGGTCTCTGATGTCTCTGAGTGTTGATAGTAACACACACGGTTCGGTGCAGGACTCCCCACAGGGGGGGTTTATGGCGAGATTTTTTGGGGGGATTTTTTCCCTTCAAATAATATAAAGATTTTACACCTTAAATGTACCATATTTAATCCATTCGATGAAGAAGTAAAAGTGTTTAAGACATTATCGAAAGGCGGGGGGGGGGGGGGGATATCGAACTCGTACATATTAGGCTTTAATTGACACGTGGGTTCTGAGAGGGATTCTGAATTAATCCTTGGGGGGGAGGGGACAGTATCCAACTCTAGGTCTTAGATTATGGCGAATACTTTAGTTAGAGGGGGATTAAGCATTAAATTGAAGGGGCTATGCAATTCTTGTGTATTACTATTGTTGCGGAAATTCTGGTGTGGAGACTGATAATTTAATTTTTGGAGGAGGCAATATCCACTCTTCAATATTAACAGTAAACCTAAAATTGGCATGGGGTCATTCCACGGCATTTCAACGAGGTCATGACACCCACCAACTCGGATTTCGATGAAATTTGGTATACAACTTTACTTTATGGTTGAAAGAACCCCCCCTGAATTTTTTTCACTCTATCTCAAACGGTTTTCATTTTACAGCACTTTGAGATGTCATCAAATCAGTGTTGTCCATCACTCTTGAGACCCTCGACACAAGATACCCTTGCTTATATTTTATTTATTTTCTCCTTAACCAATCATCAGATCTCTTTGAAATTTTACACAAAGTTCAATGAATTAATGAGGATTTCAGAAAAAAATACATCAGCACTCAAAAGGTTTTACAAATGCCTATAAAAAGACTAATAATGGATTTGTAGCCTAATTTTTGTGGTGGGAAAACTAGGTTACGAAAATCTGAATTTTCATCATGTGGGTATGATGGAACCAAAAACTTTTGATGTTGAAAATCATTGCAAAGACATGCTCTGGGTCAATCCGTACCAAATGGTCCTACACTGGTCGCTCGACCATTTTTATTTTTTTTCATTTGTTTGTCGTTGTAACCCCTGTACAAGGGTAGTTCAAAACAGGCATTATTTTTATAAAACTAGACTTCGTTTGAAAATGGAGACCATTTTTGTTTCATTTTTGGCCTATGCAGACAGTTGCGATAATTATGATAACTCAGCTAAGAAAAATTATAGAAATCTGGGGAAAAAAACATTGTTTTCAGTACATTTCAGGTTCATTTTATGTTTCGTATCTTTTTTCACTACATTAATGCAAATTGATTTGATGTGGAATGACCCATGGAAATTTTAGTGGTAGGATTGAGTATGAAATTTAAAGGGGGAGATAGAAAACTCTTGAAAAAGTGTTAAATCTTAGATTGTCAAGGGATTTCTGTAGTGGAGAGAGAGTTCGAAGATTACAGTTTGGAGATTGTATTTAGCGATAAGGCATCCACACGTTTTCGACCCAGAATGTGCCAAAGGAAAAGCTGGAAAAGGAAAAGACTAAATATCTTGGGATCTTAAGAAAGTATTGACACCCCATTAAATTAATATTCTTCAAAGCATGCAAAGAAATAAATGTAAACATTTTCTTTTTTTCTTTTTTTGCAACGATGTGTGTTTGGCGCTTTAATGAGATGAATATGAAGTTTTTATACTAAAGCTGCATTACAAGACAAGCGATATTCTCGATTGATTGATTGATTGATTGATTGATTTGGTGTTTTAAGTCCACTTTATGCACTCTAAGGCTTATGGGGACTGAACCTACAGTTTTAAGTGGGATCCACGCGATATTCTCGATTATGATGAACGATTTTATAGGTGGTCTTGAGTGATGGCACCCCTGTTTAGGGAGGAGGGGCAGATCAAGTATAGTATAGTATAGTATACAGATCAGTAAAGCTAAGGAAAAAGTTAATTTTTGTAGACACGCTGTCGTAATTAAATATTTTGTGGGGATTACGATATGGTTTAAGGGTGCGAATGATATGATTGGGGGGATGCGCCATTGTCCTGGGGGGCATAGGCACCCCTGGTTCGGTGCGAGTGAAATCCCTATGACAGAAGCCAGAAGAGGGAACAGGTTTTCTCTATGTAGACAACCCCAGCTGGTAACACAAATTGAATTGTGTTCGTTAGCGCAGTGTAGCCAGAGGCCTAGGTTTGATGAAGCGACAAATGGCATCTGAAGTAGCGTGGGAACATTGATTGTATTGAAAGAGATGGTGTTCAATGAAAACTTAATAAAAATATTTGCATTACAGATTTCTTTGGGTGTGCACGTGCGAATGTGCGAATAGGCAGAAGCCGCTACTGGTTAAGAGTGTAGTATGAGGCTTGTGGCGAGTTTTACGAGATTGTGCGCCCAACAAAAGAAAGTTCACCGCGCATTGAACCTCTCCTATAGTACACACCAGTACTGTTCGTTAGAAAGAACCACTCAAAATAAGAAAGCACATGAGGCAGCTTATGGAGGTACATTTACCTAAATATTCCCCGCTCCATTCTTCCTTCCAATATGTCTTTCTAGATGGTTGTTATGTTTGGTTCCTCCCAAATCTTAGAACACAGAAGAAATATTGTAACATTAAATTTAATTATTTTTTTTATTTTTTTTTATTTTGATTTAGTTTATTTTACTTCGCGTTTTGTGCCTCTTGGCTAATTTGCGAAGATGGGGATGATTGATGAAATGATGAAATTGATGAATGGACATTCACAAACAACCAAGACCGACCAGGATTCGAACCCGGGACCCTTGGCGTCGCAGCGCGATGTGCTAACCACTCGGCTAAATTTAATTATTTTCTCTTCAAATGTTGACGACTTTTCTTATAACAGAATCAGTTAATATAAGTTCGGCGATCTCATAAGTAAAAGCACATAAGGCTAATTGCTGATCTCTTATCAATCTTAAAATTCGAAGAAAGACCTCACCGGTGCAACCAAAGAAATATAATGATAAGCCAATCGACAACGACAAAATATCCAGGATATATTTGCAAAATATTTCGAATCTGTTTATTCCACAGAACCGTCTTCTTACAAAACTCCTCAGGCGAACACAAACTTCAACACGCATCTTAGTATGTTAAATTTTTCTGAAATCTCACTTGACGAAATCGAGAAAGCCATCAAGGAACTCATACCAAAAAAGGCAGCCGGCCCTAACTTAATTCCTCGCTACGTAATTAAAGGATGTTCTGAAGTTCCCACTCCACACTCTTTTCAACCTAGCCTTAAAAACATCAAAATTTCCTGCAAGTTGGAAAACAACTGAAATCTGCTAGATTCCGAAAGTTGCTAATAAGACAGATATATGTAATTTCAGGTCAATTGCGAAGCTATCGGCTTCTGCAAAACTTCTAGAGCAAATTATATACAAACATATATATTCTCACGTCAGACCTATCTTCTCCGCTCAGCAGCATGGATTTGAATAAATTCGCTCAACTAACGAATTTCATTGCATCTAGTATAGATAATAAAGAACATGTTGACGTTCTATATACCTACTTTTCAAAAGCCTTTGATACGGTTCACCACGACACCTTAATGCTGAAACTAGCCAACATAAGACTTTCACCTTCACTCATACGACTGCTCGCTTCGTACCTACAGAATCTCCGACAATATGTCATGTACCAAGGCCACAGGTCCTCTTATTACACAGCTAGCTAGCTCTGGGGTCCCTCAAGGATCGAACCTCGGCCCCTAATTATATTTAATTTTAATTAACGATTTACAAGATGTGCTCACAAATTCTGAAAAACTTATTTTTGCCAAGGATGTAAAAATATTGAAAAACATCATAAACAACGGTGACTGTAACCAATTGCAAGAAGAACTTGATAATGAATTACTGTACTTAATTGGTGCGAAAATAATAAAGTTAGTCTTTACCTTAAGAAATGTAAAGTAGTGTCATTCACGCGTAACACGTGTCCCATACAATACTCATATAATATATCTGGTACCTTTACCGATATTGGAGTCACTTTTGACCAATCATTAAGCTCTCAATCACACATTGCGCGTATTCTCAGGGAAGTTCATAGAATTTTAGGATTCATAATAAGAATGGGCAGCCAATTCAGAAAGAGGGAGACTTTCTTGTTTCTGTAATATGCTTTTGTTAGATCGAAACTTAAATATGCCTCGGTTGTTTGGGATTCTCTAGTCAAGAAAGAAATAGATTGATTGATTGATTGAATTGTTGTTTTAAGTCCACTTTATGCACAGAAAGGCTAATCGGTACTGGACCTACAGTTTAAAGTGGGATCCGAACCACTATATGCCTTCACCGGGTATCGAACCAGGGACTCCTTGATTACAAGGCGACGACACTAGGAAAGAAAGAAATAGACAAAATAGAGAAACTTCAAAATAAATTTCTGAGGTAACTGTTATTTAAACTCGATGGTGAATATCCGAAGTTCACCTCGAGTAACATGTTGCGTAAAATGTTGAATGTTTCGTCGCTCGAGAAAAGAAGACAAATGCACCAATTGGCTTTCTTATCCAAACTTGTCAACTGAAAAATAGATTCTCCAGCTCTACTCTCATAACTAAACTTTTATGTTCCAAACGCTATTTTAAGACCCAGAAATAATCTCCTTAAAATCTCGCATGTAAGAACCAACATGGCAGAAATGGAACCCCTGAGGATGATATGCAAGTTGTTCAACCCAATCTCTAGTAATAATCCCCTTTATCGATCATTTCAGATTTAAAAGTTGTATTCTCTGAACACTGTATACACCCATGACACAATGAAGATTGTTATGTTCATAATTTCAACCTGAATTAGACATTATCTACATGTTTTGCCTTGTTATAAAATACTGTTTCAATTTTGGTGTCGTATATTTATCTCTGTGGCTTATACGTGCAACTTATTACTCAATATCTCTATTAGACTACTCTTACTTACATGTATAAGCTGATTACCTCTGTATAACTTAGATTCAAATCCAACTTTAAACTCCATTAATTCAAGCAATATACAATGTATGAAATCAATCATGTTCATAAGAATGTTAGATTGAAATGTCATATTTCGTACTTGATTTAATACTGTTTATGTAGTACTTTCTTATTTGCATGATGCTTTGTGAACGCTGTAATTGGGCATGAGTCTGTGTGTTCGAAATATATATATATATATATATATATATATATATATATATATATATATATATATATATATATATATATATATATATATATATATATAAATGGATATATGTATATATGTTTCTTCCGGGATAACTCTCGAACGCCTAGAGCAATTTCAACCAAACTTGGTACTCATATGACTTAAAATCTGGAAGTAAATACTGTGTGGATAAGGGGTACCCTAGGGGTAGGGGTGGTAAGGGGTGATATTTAAGAATAATCGAAAACGACCGATATTAGAGTGGAATCCATAGTTTTCGAGGTCTCTAAGATGAATAGTGACACTGCTGTGAGGGTAATACAGCTCTGGCACCCCTAGGGGAGGGAATGGGAAAGGGGTGACATGTAAATAATGGAAAACGACCGATATTAGCTTGGAATCCATAGTTTTCGGGGTCGCTAAGATGAATAGTGACACTTCCAATGCAGTTCAACTCCACGTTCATGACCTATTGGCATGTGGGATGAGAGGGGGTGAAAAATAAAATGTCAAGAATGACCTACATTATTGTCGAATTCATAGTTTCGGAGTCGCTGAACTAATTGGTGACATTCACGATTGCAGTTTCTATATGTCTACCAAGTTTGGATGAAATTGGTCCACGCGTTCGAAACGTTTGATTACTTTATAATTTTTATACTGTTCAATACCTGTAAATAAAATTACTTACATTTTACACTATAGTTAGAATTAATTATATCCTGTCTAATAGAAGATTGGGATAAATAAATACCCGGGCAACGTCGGGTAATCAGCTAGTAAATAAATAAATGAATTGCCTATACAACAGGAACCTCCATTTACAGCCATTAAAAGTGCGAAGATATTTTCTCAAAAGATTTTGGAGGAAAGTAGTTTGCCAGAACATCAGATATTCCTAATCTCATAATCATAAGGTAAAAACTCGGATGCTTTTGTATACTGAGTTCGTTATTGTTGCTTCTGTGCCTACAGGGTTAATTGCGACGACGATCATTAGAAAAAACTCGTCACGATTGTAGAAAAATCGCAGATATGACGCCGAAACCTTTATTACTTTTAGTAGTAATAGAACCATAGTGCCAATTTGGAAAGCTAAGAAATAAAAAGAACGTTTAGTAAGAACATTAATAAAGATTACTTGACTTACTCATGCATGATACATATTAAGTGCATGAATGAACAAGTGCGGACGTCGACTGAAGTGGCGTTGCAATAAGATCCTCATGCTTCCTTTTTCTCTCTTTTTTCTCTCTGCACCTTTCTGTTTTCCTTATTTCTTTCTCTTTCCCTCCATCTCTCTCTCTCTCTCTCTGTCTCCTTCTTTGCTTATGTCATTTTCTATATACTTTTCTGTTTCAGTGGTACATACTTTTTCTAACTTTATTCATTCTTTTTCTCGCCTCCTTCCTCTATTTCCGTATTCTGTCTTGCTTTGCTTCCTATTCTTCTTTTTCTCATTTTCTCTCTATAGCATCAATCTCTTCCTCTATTTTCTTTCTCCATTTCTACATGGGCCTCTCCGCAGTGGTAGCGTAGTCGCCATGTAATCAAGAGGTCCAGGGTTCGATTTCCGGTGAAGGCACATAGTGGTTCGGATCCCACTTTGAACTGTAGGACCAGTCAAAAACCTATAAGCAAATTATATTCAGGTAGTTCTTTCCAAACGAAAGTAAGAAAACAAGCTTGATAAGTACAAATGTAATGATCTTGGTTCCTTCAGCAAAATGATGATCATTGTAAGTAAAATTGTAAACATGAATGTATGTTATTAAAATGTGAATTAAAAAAGTCCCGATTAGCCTTTTTGTACATAAAGTGGACTTAAAACAACACTCAATCAATCAATCTATTTCTACATGTTATTTCCATTCCTTTACTTTATCTCTTGATTTCCATTTCTTTTTATTTTTGCTTCCTCTTTCTACCTTCGCTTATTTTGTATCCCTTTACTGCATATTTCTTTTCTCCTCTCTTTTTCTACCTTTTCTGTCAATGTTTGCCTCCTATTCTTTCTCTATCTATCTTTCCCTTCAATTCTCTTTACATTCATGTGTGAATCTAGTTTTACTGTACATGAGGTAGCCTATTAGTATGCGAGGGGAGATAGACCATTCCCATTGGCAGGCCCTCGTGTCAGTGACGGAGTGATTAACGTGGCGCAGAAAGATACCTGTGATCGTGGGCTCTAACCTCATGCAAGGCATGCGCCAGTTGTTGTTCTCATCGCTCCTGAGCCTCCCCGACCGTGTAACCGCTTTGTAAAGAAGTGAAAGCACGCAATTGATCCCACTTCAAACTGTAGGTCCAGCACCGATTAGCCTATCTGTGCATAAAGTGGACTTAAAATATGAGTTCTGTTGAACTTACATTCTATTCGTCTCGAATAACTTGTGAAGGTCTATAACCGACTTAAAATAATAAATACAGAAATTATAATGAACAAGTTCCTAGAAAATAAGACTCAGATGCAAGTCACATTACAGCATAGACATATGACCATTATTACTATGGCAAGTTAACGCACGCCCAATTTTCCTTAAAGAAAATAATTTGTGAATTGGAAATACAAATTCCAAAACAGGAAATTCCAATTTCTAGCTTATACGTACGATATCTGACTCGAATGCAGTGCCCGGAAACTCAGCTTTTTGTCGTGATACAAACGAGTTTTGTAACTGTTTACTTTTCATTGGAGGAAGTAAATGCGATTCTTGCGGTGGCGGAAAGAATCCTTTCGGATACAAAGATGAAGTGGCCCAGAGCAAACCTCCAGCTTTATTGTTTACCCAGCTGGGAGGATCGTTCCATCAAAGAATGCCATTGAGGAGGACTTTTCGATTCGCTTTCTGCCACACAGCTGCTCTCCAAGGCTTTCTGCAACAAAGGGTGCTGAGTGTTTTACTTCGCGAATCTTCCTAGTAGGGAATTGGTGTAAACTGAATTACATATTGCATAAGTAAATATTAAATGAATGCTCTGTGGAAGATGAAATAGAGTCCGACTTCGGATATAAGTCAACTAGTTTTGACGGTATCATTTGCATTTATTGAAGTCACAATCACATCCCATACACGTGAAAACTTAATTATTATTGAGTTTCAGAATTATTGAATGAACGAAGGCCAAGGAAGCATCAGCATAATGAAAGTTTGACATATTTCGCAATATCGTTAAGTTATATTTTTCCATGGTTGTTTCCTTCATACCTCAATGTGTGTGTAAGGGGCGTCGCGAAGGGTACTCGAACCGTCCCCTCCATATAAATTCATTTTTCGTTTCAGGTTATAAAAAGGCAATTAGTTTATTATTTTGATATGGTTCAATGAATCAGTATTCCAACAGAATAAATAAATAAATTAAAACACAATGTTGCTGTATGAACTACGTAACCGCCATATACTCCATCAGTAATTGGCATATTTCCAGGTTATTGAATATATATTTTTAACGAATTGCTAATGATGGTAATTTATATTATAATTAATTAGTCTATACGAAACTGAATTCATTATACAAAATTTGCTATTTGTAGCATTCATAATTTTCTAAATAGCCAAATCCATGTAACAAAAGTTTAATTTAAAGTATTATTTAATTACATTTTGCACACAAATATATTCCAACTTTTATTGGTTACTAGCAGGCAATGTGCGAATTAAGCTTCTTTAATTTAAGGCAGGTGGGAGGATGTTAAGTCAGTAGTGGCGGTGATTAGGGGGGGGGGGGGTTCGAGAGGGCAGTTGCCTCCCTACTTTTTGCAACTTTTGTCCCTATACTATGCTAAACCTTATCTACCAAGGGAAAGTAAACCGTCCTTGCCTCCCCAGTTTTGGCATCTTGGGGGACAGTTGTGGAACACAATTACCGCCACTGCTACTCAGTGACATATTTTTTTTATTTCATTTCGCGGGTAGATTCTTTTGAATACGCTAAATGGTGTATGTTACCTGTCAGTAATCTAAACTATTACCTTGCGATTCTAAGGAAGGTGGATTGATTTAAATCAGGTTGATTTAAATCGCGATTTCAATCACTTTAAAGAAATAATTGATAAAATAATGTGCATACGAATTTTATGAATATCAGAATCACTTTCGGTGAAAGTACATCCATCTCGTGATCATTCAATGGTTTTTATTAGCCCGTAAGAAAGGTTTGATTGATTTATTTATTTGGTGTTTTAAATCCACTTTATGCACAGTAAGGCTAATCGGGACACGACCTACAATTTAAAGTTGGATCCGAACCACTATCTGCCTCCACCGGGTATCGAACCCGGGAACCCTTGATTACAAGACTTTGCCATTTTATTTTACTAGTCTTTATTTTATGCAGTAGTGACTACTTACATGATCCTATGATAACATTACACATATAAATAATCTAGATTACATAATTAGGTGTACTTACAAAAAAACGGCCTGAAAGAAATTTGCATAGAGTGTTTTGCGGTTAGCTTGGTCCATCTGGTAATAATTCTCACTGTAATGATATTGCAGCGAAATTTGCATTGACACTGAATTATGTCCTAAAATATAGTACATATATTGAGCTACTAAAAACTGGACCGCTCTTACTTTAGTAGGAGGGAAGAACACAAAATCTGGTAACAATAAATGATCTACTGTAAATCTATCGGGCGATGTTCTACATATAGTACCAAAGTATTTACACAAATACTTCCATTGATCTACCTTTGCGGTGCATGTTACTAGGCGCTGTGGTAAAGTGTCTTCAGCTTGATGACAATTGGAACACAAAGCACTGTCAGTCATTTGGTATTGCCACTTTCGAGCACCGCTCGCAATTGCATCGTGAACTACTAGGTACCACAGAGATCGAACGCGGTTAGAAAGATGAGAGGCAGATATATTTCTCCATACGTTTGA
This sequence comes from Lepisma saccharinum, assembly GCF_977018435.1. Taxonomy (NCBI): domain Eukaryota; kingdom Metazoa; phylum Arthropoda; class Insecta; order Zygentoma; family Lepismatidae; genus Lepisma; species Lepisma saccharinum. The sequence goes on from NC_139237.1 coordinate 7,669,688, forward strand.
CCGTACTACATTGGTTCGAAGAAGCACAATTCGTGGCTGATGATGTAACCTGCAAGTCAATTCGTCATGTAAAGATTTCACTGTCATGCCATCTACATCCATGTGAGGTGAACCGATTTGGAGATAGCAAAACTCGGCAATAGTTGTCCTCAAATAGTTGTAGTTAGGAGGGATCTTCCCTGGATAAATGGGTGTTCGCAGTTCTACTTCATCTATCAGAGTATGTAGTAATCTTACTGTTAAACTATCAGGGTAGTGCAGAAGCAACTCAATGTTTGTTGCTGTTGGTTTGTGAATGTTATAAAAAGATGACAGTCACATGTTCCGTTGTAGAAACAACGCTGAGGCTTGTCTCTCCACTTGGCGCAAGTTCAGTCCTCCTGTACTTTTTGGGACGCATAACGTTTCATGTACGACGTGAAACAAATGTGCATACCATATGAAGCATATTATCATCTTTCGTGCTTGCGCCGCACTTTCGCAGGGACAGTCAACACTTGCGCAGCATACCACAACTTTGATAATGCAAACATGTCCACATACTGTATTTTAGAGCGTAAGGATAGTTGACTAAAACGGTTCATGTTCAACAACGCCTGATTTTTTGGGAGAATAGTAGTAAAGGTTCTGGAGACAATCTCTGTGATGGTCATGTTGAAGTTTATTTCCAAGATTGTCACTTTATCTACATTGGGTATAGTCACAGGTTCTGTCCACAGAGTGGGGTTACTCCCTAGGGGTAAGATTTTAAATTTATTCTGGTTCAAACTAAGTCCCGTCTGCTTTCGTAACGTTTCAAGTACTGCCTCCATAGGAGTCAAGTCTAGTAGATCTTTCACTATTACGATCACATCATCTGCGTACGCACATATTTTGTGGTCTCTCCCAAGAAGCCTGAGTCCCTGAAATTTTTCATGCATCATTCGTAAAAATGGAGTCAGAGCTGCGCAGAATGCAAATAACGGAAATGGACATCCTTGACGGACAGAACGCTGAATTACGTTTAAATGTTATCATAAGATTTAATGGCCTAGGTTTGAAACAATGATATGGGGTACTTAGGACATGGGTGGATAAAATTTATGATTTTTATTTCCAAAAAATCATTTTCGATAATTTGTTTGATTTAAATCAGATTTCTTTATATAAATAATTATTTAAAAAAAAACACGCTTAAAATTGCTTGCATGGTTTTTCGCTATAACAAATTGATCACTTAGAAACTTCCTTCAATTAAATCCATCTAAATCTTGTTTCATGATCATAGGAACTCATGATACCCTTAAGAAACTTCACAAAAACGCACCTTCTCCTCCAACTCTTGGCAGTATACCGCTAAGCGAAGTGGATACAAGCAAAAACTTGGGGATTGTGTTCGATAGACACTTAAATTGGTAGGCACAAGTCGAATTTATTGTGAAAAACTGTATGGGGAAACTTAAATCTTTGTATAATTTAAAACATACTCTAGACGCTAATGTTAAAGATCGTCTTATGCAAGCACTCCTCCTATCCACATTAGACTATTGCGCTCCAGTGTACAGTAATATATCCCAGGGCCTAAACTATAAATTTCAAAAAATTCAGAATTGTTGTATACGTTTCATATTTAACCTAAACAGAAAGGAACATGTATTCCCCTATTTAAAGAAACTTTCTTGGCTAAACATTAACAATAGAAGAAAATACTTAACACTCACCTTGATGCACAAAATACTTAAGAGTGGCTCCCCAAAATACTTATCCGATAAGATCTGTTCTCGTAGAACATCAGCCGAACATAATATCCGAAAGAAGCACAATCCAAAAATCCCCAAACATAAAACCGCCACAAGTCCTTCATTGTTAGAGGGATCAGGGAATCGAACAAACTGCTTGCACCAATAACTAACATTATTTGCCAAAGTTTTAAGAAAAATCTGAAGCACTTACTATTGTCCCAACAACTTCATTAACCTTCATATGTTAACAATTGCACCTGCACTTATACATCATATAATGCATACCTAACCTACCCCCCGCACATACATTGAACTACCGAAGACTTATTACTTATCTTTACTCCAGAGTATATATGCTAATCTATTCAATGTATTATTTTATCATTGTATAATCTTTATATTATCTTTATTGTATTATCGTGATCATTATGTGTTGTTTTTTCTTTTTGTTTTTATTCATTTATTGTATCTTTGACAAGGGTTGGTTGTAAGAACGGCCCATGAGGCCGAAACACGCCTGCTTAAATAAAGACCATTCTATTCTATTCTATTCTATTCTATTCTATTCTATTCTATTCTATTGTTACCGTGCATAATTGAAGTGTCTTGAAACTTCAGTAACAGATTTTCGTTTTCCGTACTCACCTCCAGTGGTTACATTTGCATTTTACAAAGGAACATTCACTGTAGCCTAGGTTCTCAGATTCTCTATTTTACACACCTATTCATTCATAATGGCGATTAATTGGCTTACTGTGCCATTCGCATGATGTAACTAATAAATATCATAATTTTAATTAGATGGCTGGTTTATTAAAACGTAAATATTTATTTCTAACTACTATCGTAAATCTGGCTGTTTTTGATTAACTTACCCCTGTTGTAACTTTGTTATCCATGGAATATCAAACTCGAAATTTTTCTTACAGCTACCCCTCAATAAATACTATTTATGATGTAAATATGAAAATTTTATTAGGTCCCTCACCAGAGATATTGAGGCTCATATTTTGAAAAAATATATGAAAACGAGCATTTTCAAAAATCTCTAGATAAAAGAGGAAACAAGTGACAGAGCCCAAATACTTTTTGCTAACACTTTGAATGTAATCGTAAAGGTTTCCTCTAGAAAATATATAATCTGATATTAGAGTACTTCCGGCTAAAAATAATTCTAAACTTTAATTTTTGTTCAAAATCGAATATCAGTTTTCACCCTAAATTTGCACAAATCAGCCATTTGCATTGGAGATTGTAAAAAAAAGGGCACAGAACATAAAATGTAGCTTGAAATGTACTGAAAATGCCGGACGCATGAAACGAATAGGCCGCTATTTTTAAATTAATTCAAGTGTTAGAACAATTATGCCTTTTTTGAACCACACTTTTATAGGTCTAAAACAACAAGAGAAAAAACTATTAAAAAATGGTAAATCTACCAATGCTGGACCACATGTTACAGATTAATCCACAGGTGAAACTATGGATCTCCACGTAAGGACGTGACTGATAAGTAAAGTGCTCCGACACTAATTATTTCAAAATTTTAAGGTCTCTTCAACTATATCCTGGTAAACATCTGCTAATATTATCCGTCAAATTCCATTTCTAGCACGATTTCTGAAAAAAATAGCGTGATTTGTACTCTATTAAGTTTTTGGATAATTATAAGCTCTACTGAACATTTTTTAATTTTTTTTCTCAAACTGTTAATAACGTCATTGGACGTCATAAGTATTTAAACAATATTTAACAAAATTTTCTAAAAATAGCTTCTAACTAAAATTATTGGTGTCTTTTTCTGAATAAAGAAAAATAGTTGGCCAACCGTAGTCTCAATATGGATGGATAAATGTAAGAGACAACGACAAGAACGACCAACTTTTCTTAATAACGTTTTATTTCTTGAGTCTTATTTTCTGTGATTCGAGCCCTTGGGATTTATGCATACTGCACAGTGGATCGGATCCCACTTCAGACTATAGACCCTGTCCATATTAGCCTATCTGAATACCAAGTGTCCCGAAACAATATTTGACGAGTGTTTGCTCTTGGAGGAAGGACTAACAGTTCAACGTAATTAATCGATTCTTCACCTTCGCTCGCTTCTTCTTTCTCATGAGTGATTCTACTGCACTTATCCTCAGTAAAGAGCCTGCAGCCAAAGCACGCTGAGTGGTCGATTCGCAATATCCTCAGATTCATCAGGTTTCCTTCCAATCATCATTCATCATCATTGTCGCTGCTTGCCTACAGCCGTAGCTGAAAGGAGTCAATGGGGAGGTTGGCCTTGAGCCAAGTAACGAACGAAAAGAGAAAAAGTATTCAAAAGAACACTAAACATTATCCAGGTCGTAATCCAATAATTTATGCAGGATCGGTGTGAAGTTTATACTTATTGCTTCTGATTTGATGATTAAATGATATACAACACACCGTACAGTCACCAGCATAAAAAATGGGACACCTAGATAATAAAATCCTCACTTCCCTGCAAGGCGTTACGTGTGTTGTCAAACTCTACGGCGGCGATAGAAGTTGCCATTGAAAATTTGCTATTAAAATCCACTTATCACCGTAGACATAGGCAACACACATAACGCCTTGCAGGAAGGAAGTATTTCAATATATTGCCGATGACTGTACCTAGTGACGACTAAAAGTATACACAAGAATTTTTTGAAAAACGAAATGTTCTGTGGCTGCATCAATAAACATAAAAGTAATGTCCATGTTAATTAACGTCGCTTATAAAATACTTCCTTGCATTGTTAAAGCAGTCGTGCATTTTTGCGGTGCCCTTCTATTAGAAATAATATTGTATTTAGAAATATCTGTATGTTGTGATAATTGTTAATGGTTGGAACGAGACCATTGTTTTTCCAATAGGATCGATAAGGACCAGAACTCCCCCTGAGTGAACTAAAAATACTGCATAGTAACGCAAAATTAAAATCATATTTACTGTGGATGCCTTTCGGGGCCGGGGAGTTGTGTTTGCTTTCGAATATTAAAAAAGAGAAGTGCTAGAGTAATAAAGTTTGTCCAAAGCCAGGGGAGCCGAATTCGGTGCAGGGGGAGGCGAAATTTATTCTCGCCGCTGGTGCAGAAATCTCTAGCTACGGTCCTGCCTTTAGGAGTAAAAAATTGAAGACGAAGAAAATTACTAAAAGTATCAGAATCAGACCCCTCTCTTTGACAAGAATTGTTCCAAAAATATGATTTTTGAAGTGTCCTCCGGTTTCTTGGTTTCCGCGAGCAACTCCACAATATTTGTCGGACCAAACTTCCCTGCATTGACGGTCACAATGCCCCGAGCAACGCGAGCAAACAAATGGACTGTTAAAGTTGGCCTTTCAATGAAACAGCCAATAAGCTGACCGACATCAATACCGATGAAAAATGAACATCGGTTTGTGCTTTCATCAAATCCACTCGGTGAGAGGGCGTCCGCGGGCAATAGACATCAGAAACTCGCTTTCCCGTTTACTGCTCCATAAATCAGTTGGCGCAATAACCGGGGCCGAAAAATTTCTATTACTTTCCCTAATATTACTCACGTTACTAATATCATAAAGAAATATTGGGGTTTAATTAAAGGATTCTTTTTTTTTTATAATGTGACGCTATCTTCGAATAGACAACAAAAAATATCCACTGAAATATTACGGACGATAAAAGGGATAGAAGGAAACGTGCTCACCTTAGTTCCACCGCGAGGTAGCACAAGTGATGATGTTTGGTTGTGTTGGTCTCTTCAGGCCACTTTATGTGCAGTAAGGCTAATCGGAACTGGACCTACAGTTTAAAATGGGATCCGAACCACTATGTGCCTCCACCGTGTATCGAACCCGGGATCCTGTCATTCCAATGCGACGACGACAGTTATGATGATACAGGGTCGTGCGATCAGTTATCTCAGCATTGAAACGTATACCCTGTCCAGCTGTCCCTGGAGCAAGGCCACGCATAACGTCAGAGAAGGGGAGGAAATCAAGTGCGCAGAGCGAAGCAGTACACGCTGCTGCGAAGGCTGGTAACTGCAATCGCTTTCCCCCAATCCACGCCATCCCGTCCCCTCTCGCGTGTTCATTGGTGGAACCATCTCGCGTCACTACTTGCGCAGAGACTTGTTTTCGTTCGTCCGCTCCAGAGATAGATAGGACAGGGTGTAGTACCGCATATTTTAATAAAAGAGTACAGGAGAAAAAACCCAAAAATCAAATTTTATCGATTTGCTGTTGTCGATGGAAAGTGATGGCAAATAAATAGTTTTGTAGGGTATAACTGTGCAAACGAAAACCTCAATAAGTCCTGGGAAATGTGAAATTGTATACACGGGGGAAATAGTGCATCTTGAAAGTTGGAATGCTTTCTCGTGTAAAAAACAGGAAAATGACTTATCAGATATTCCCCCTGGACTCTTCAATTATGACATAAAAATCTTACAAATTTAGTATTCATTTACTTTTAACGTTTAAAATATATTTTCACTCAATTTTGAAACCTGATTGATTGATTTGAGTTATTCTACTCCGGTTTTTCTGCCACTTTTGGTTAAGATGAGTGTATGTAATGATTTCATGAGATTGATGAAGGTACACTCCCAAAGAACACCAATGCCCATGTCAGGATTCGAACCAGATACCTCTGGCGTCGTAGCGTGCTGTGCTAACCACTTCTTTACACTATTTTATTACACTTTCGTAACGTTCATGCATTACTCGTACATAAGCTATTATATTACAATATTCATTTGAATTATATTCAGAGAAAGCATTACAATTTAAAAGTTTGCATATTGAGTCCTTCCGAATGTTGTTCATATTCTTGTAGTAAGGTTAGATGGAAATGCAGATACTTCTTCTGTATCTGGTTAATACAATGCTGAATTAGCGTCCATTTAAAACTGGAGGACCAAACCATAACAATTTAATAGTCGCTCCCAATTTAAGGAATTTAAGTGCATATACGAATATCCGGTCTTTTGGATTCGAATCTATGGTTATGCATGTCAACTCATTATTTAACCTACTTATCCCTAACTTACAGGATTATGAAGTAATTATGAACCCCCCTCCCAACAAGGACTTTAAATAAATTAATTAATCCCACCAGTTTTGTATGAAAGTATACAAGTAGTAGATAAACAACAAACAAAAACATTAAAGAGTTCATAATAAGTTCAATAATATTTGTCTTCTTCCCTAAAACAATATTATGACGCAACGTGCATCATGATACAGTTGGATGCAGAAGTATTACCGTGAAAATTGTCCATCACCATCTACATTATCTTTGTTTTAGTCAATGAAAGTCTCAAGAATCCAAACAAATCGGCACACAAGCTGCTAACAACTTCTACACCTCCACCTGCATACTATTCCATCAAGAGAAAAATTAATGAAAATAGTCATGGACAATTTGCCAAGCAATACTTGTGCATCCCAATGTACCAGCTCTCTGGGGGTTCTTTCATAGCTTAAGAATATATCTTTCGATTCTAACCCCCTTCCGTTTTATGCTCAGAGAGCAATTTGCAATGTGATCCAAACCACTACATGCCTTCACCTTGAAGCGAATCTAGGACCTAGTATTGATGTTATGACCAGACCTCGGATTTTTTGGTTCTAAAAAGTGTGATTTTATGTTCCTAAAATAGGCTCTAAATATCTTAAAATAGGTTCTAAAAACCTTAAATTAGGTTCCAAAAATACTGAAATAGGTTGAAAAAAGACTTAATTTGGTACAAAATTTCTGAAAAATACTGATTAGATACAATTGTTAAAAACAAAATTTCACAAGAACCGTAATAACCAAATATTAATTTTCTAAACAAATTTTCATATTTTATATCATTTTCAAAATTATCTACAAATTATTATAATACTGCAGTTGTGCTGTTAGATAATGTTACTTGTTGATATGAAAAATGAATTACGTATGTATAAGTTTCTGCACAATATAAGGATGGCTACTCACTTGGAATTCCTCGAATTCCGGGAATTATGAAATATGGTTATTTTCCTGTAGTTTACGGTTATTACAAGCATAAGGAAACAGTTTTTTCGTTGTGACGTTTAAGCAGAACACAATCTCCCTTCATCAGACATTTATTTTCATTTTCACTAAAGATACAGTTATAACAACGGTTAGCAATTTTTTAAACAAAAAGAATCCGTTATACGTATAATGGATGTTGTCAATGTTACATTGTTGTAATATAGCAACATAACTGTGAAAAGAAGCAGTCTCTTTTATTCTTATTTCAGATAAAAAAAATTGATCACATTATTTTTTTATTTAAAATGATGGATCCCAAATATCATCAGGTAATTCAGTCATCATCGTTCAGCACAATCATTCACTTCATAAAATTGAGTGTGAGGAGGTTTCCATGAGTATCTTGATGTATCTGGTTCCTCACCTCTTAGAGTGGCCAACATTTCACATCTGTTATCCTTTGTAATTGTTGAACTTGGAGGCTCTACATAGGTAGACTCTATCTTCTTTTGAGGTTTCAAACACAGGGAAGTCTTGGAGCATGTTTGCTTAAGAATATCAGTTTATTTTCTTTCAAACGGAACTACTACATCTGACTTTACTCTTTGCCTTTTCATATGAATAGCCCTCATATGCTATCATCTTCTGAATCAATCTTTCCTCTTCCCACTTACTGCACAACCTCTCAGTTGCGAGATGATTTCCTGAACAATTTATACATTTATGAACAGCAATACAGAGATCATCGTGTTCATATTCCCCACATCTTTGACATAGTGCTTTGGATTTGCATACGTGTTTTGTATGAGCGAATCTGTACTGCTTTTATTTTAGGTTGAAATATATAATTTTACATGTCAGAGTAATCTTTGTGATTCAAATGTAATGCTGATCAATTTGGTCGGTTTCTTACGTAAATTTTCCATTGTCTTGATAAAACTTTTTTCTCATTCTTTCCATTTTGATGAATGTTTCTTTCAGCTTCTGCTTCATCTCGTATTTCTTCTAACTGATATCTAATGGTGGCTCATATATCAATCCCATTCATTGCAATAGACTTTACAGAATGTTTACACTTAATTTATATTTCATCTGAAATTCCTTGTTGAGGTAAAACATATTCGGTTCTTTGTATTTAAGATGGGTATTTCTATGTTTTTAGTGGTTTTGTCAGGTTATCAAATGTTGAATTATCTCAACCCAATAACATCACTCTTATCGTTATCTATGGAAAATTCACCGAGGTATTTTAAATTTGTATAAATTTAATCCATGATTGTTCCTGTGTTTAAGAAAGGTAACAAAATGAGCTGCAATAATTACCGTGGAATTTTTCTACTCTCAACAACATAAAATATTACCCAACATTCTTTTAACAAGACTAACCCCATATGCTAATGAAATTATAGGTGATTTTCAATGTGGATTTAAACGTAACAGATCAACAACAGATACAATTTTTCACATCAGACAGACACTTGAGAAAAAGTGGGAATATAATAAAAATGTCCATCAGCTATTCATTGATTTTCAAAAAGCATATGATTCAGTCAAAAGAGATAAATTATATACTAAGGGACCGACAGAAAAAGCTGACCGTTATGAAATGTGTATATATAGAAAATAATTAATGTAATGCAAGGTTTAAAAATCAAAATAATCAAAATCTAATTATTGATAACAACTCGTTTGAACCAGTTTCCAACTACATAATTTGTATTCATGTCCAGATATTATTAGAATAATTAAATGAAGAAGACTTAGGTGGACAAGCCACGTGGCACGAATAAGAGAGGATAGAAGAGTTTACAAGATTACAAGATTCTTGTTGGGAAACCTGATGGTAACAGATCAGTAGGAAGATCCAAGACGAAGATGGAGCGATAATGTTGAGATGGACCTAAAGGAAATTGGTAGGGATGGAAAAGAGTATATAGATCTTGCTCAGGATAGGGACAGATGGAAGGCCTGTGTTGCTGCAGCCATGAACCTTCGGGTTCAAGAAGGCTAGAGAGTTAGTTAGTTAGTTAGTTAGTTAGTTAGTTACATTTTTGATATTTTTCAAAATAAAACTCTTCCATAGCCTCATTTTCAGTAAAAGGTGGTCATGTCTTGTGTTGTCAAAATATTTAGCATAATTGTGCACGCAAGAAAGGGACCGAGTATTTCACAGGGGTTTTAAAACGCTTCTTCTGGACGTGAGGCTGAAGTGAACACTCATAAAGTCAGAACACCAGCCGCCACTGATCCTTCACCTCCGATGGACGATCCGCTTCCACAAGTTTCTCCTCCTACGTTCTTCCTTAAAATATTTTTTTTCTATTACTCTACCAATCCACTTGTCAAAATTTTTCGTTAGCACCGCCTTTCAATTCCTTTCAGCTTCAGCCACTGTAGATTTCATTTTCATGCATTGTAATGTGCTCCATAAAAAGTATTTATAATTTTATTTGTAATATTCTTAATTTGCGTCCCTGTTCTGCCATTTTTTCCTAATCGTGACGACTAGGGTGTGAGATAATTAGGTGAAATTGATGAGGGAACACCGAAAATACACTAATGATCGTGTCGGGACTCTAACCCAGAAACTTTGATGAATAGATCGAACCGCGACCACTTAACGCTGTCGGTCACATAGCCAGCAAATACCTTTAAAATCGCTTCCTTGTAGCCTTGCTGGAGGTTAATAATTATTTCTTATGGTTAAAGTTCTTCTTTTCCCTTGATCTAAAACTCATCCAATTCATCTGAAGCAGATTCTGTAGCTGAGTTGATTTGGAGACGAATTTCGGATTATAGTCTTGAATGTTCCTTTGTGAGTGCCCCTTCATACATTTCATATTATCTCATCTAATATATTCTAATTAGCCAAAAGTGGCAGAGAAACGAGCTAAAAATCAATAATGCAATGACAGACAATGCAGAAGCGATAATACTATCTGAATACCCCTCGCATCTATCATTTTGTGTTATCATAAATTATGTGTGTAAATCTAAAAAATAATTTGTATACGTAAGTTACAGATTCGCATTACTTAACCTTGGTCTCCGCACAATATTTAAGTGGCGAAGTGATATTAGTGGGCTCTATACCAGTCTCGGCTCACCCTCTTGCCCACCTACGTGAGGAATTTTCAGAATCATTTAGATGTAGAGTAGAGGAAGAAACATACAAATACAAACACACGCGCACGTGCATTCACATAGAGAGAAAGAGAGAGAAAGTGAAGAACTAAAATAAGGAAAGACAAAGTGATAGAAATAACAAGAAGGAAACAGTGAAGGATCGAAATATGTAACAACAAAAGTAATAGAAAGCGGGAGAAAGCGAGGAACCGATATTGGAGATATGAGAAACAAAGTGGTAGAGGATGAGTGAGAGTCAGTGAAGGGTTATAATGAGGAAAGAAAAAGTGTTAGAAAAGATAGAGTAACAAAGGAAGTAAGAGAGAGAGAGAGAGAGAAAAATATATAGATAATTTGAGAATAGAGGAAGAAATAAAAATTGAAACAAGCAAATATAGAGAAGCAGAAGAAGATAAGAAAAAGAATGGAGATATATAATGAAAGGGGAGAGAAAACAAATAAAGAGAGAACGAAAAAGGAGAAAAAGAGAAAAAGACCGGTAGAAGTGAAGAGAGGAAAGGAAGATAGAAAAAAGCACACATAAAATAGAGGTCAAAGATCTTTACAGACACAATTACCGAAGCACAACCCGCCTGAAAATATTCCTTTCCCCTCAACTCAACCAAAGATAATTCCCTCTCTTTCAAAGGAGGATCTTTGCAGTCCAATAACATAATGATTCCGTCACAGAAGCCGGTTCAGAGACTAATAAGAACCTAAAAATAGATAAATATTTCTATATTATAATCATATTTATTTCCGTCGCCTAAATCTTTGGCATCGTTGTCTTTGATTTTGAAATGTACAAACTTCACAATGACAATGACAAAATGTTTAATTTGCACGTAAAGCCTAGTCATTTGTAATACATTTTTAAATACAAGATCATCCTCTACCGGTCTCAAATAGGTGATTTACACGCAACAACAGTTTCAATTTCCTGTCTTCTGGTCCGTTGCCCTGCGCGACCTGAGCTCATATTTTATTCGACCCTCCTGGCCTACCTACACATAATGTTCCCATGAGCGACACAATCATTTTGCTGTTATTTCATTTGCTTGCGTTTCGGAACATGCTAATTAATTGGGTGGTAAGCATGGCTTTGTTAGGTCACCGAATGGCCTCGCGTTTAGTCGCTTCTCGATAGAGGGAGCTCCGTCGCAAAATTTCAGCGCCAAAGCGCTTATAATTCAGCTCCACGTGCGGCCATCACCCACGTTGATTTATTTGCAATCGCCCCCTTCCCTGCTGTACTTGAACGCGTGAAGGTTTATTGCTGCGTACGTGGGGGCGATTGCACCAATTCTGCATTGGCAATCTCCAACTACCGCACCTTCGGGACCTCTATTGCAGTCGCCGATTGCAAGTGGGGCAAGTGCTAGTGTTTGCGCAGTCGGATTTGTCTCAGGCATTGTATGTTTGGATTGGATCAGACCCGTCTTCTGAAAGCTAATCTGAAGGACTGAAAGGGTTGGAGCTGCGTTTATGACATACGTTAGGAACTTTTTCTACCTGGCTATTGTATTCGAGTGAGTGAGTGCTCCTGAGTGGAGCGGTCTCAGACGATCTAAGAGGAGATCGGCTGTCCTCTAGCAACGTTGTCAAGCGTGATCCTGCCTTTACCTGTTGCCGTATTCTCACTTCTACGTGGTATACTCTGGACTGAATTTTGCATACTTGCGAGGCTCTGGCGTCTGGACCCTTGCCCACTACACTCCTCTACGGGACTTCTGTTGCGTGCTGTCCATATTTGTTTGTGAATCATCTTATCACCATTCATTTTCAGCTTTGAAATTTGCCAAAAGAGGCAGTAACACGAAGTATAATAAATCAAATCAAATCAAATCAAACAATCCAACCTGTTGCTGATTTACGCGATAAACGGAAGTACATTTCAATTTTTCAATTTCAATTTCCTTTTTCAAAGGACGAGGTTCAGCCTGCGGCTGTTCTACCATCTGACCCCAATGGATACATACGGATACTCAATAAATTCTACATACAAAATGTTTGTACAATAATAAACAAAAACCAAGAAGAAACAATGAAGACACAAGAAGAATAAATGCAAAATTGAGAACAAAGAAAAAGAAAAGATTGAAAACAAATACACGAAGGATACACAAATTAATTAAAGTAATTGTGCTTGGTGTGATATAGTTAAGACTAATACAAAGTAATATTATGTAAAAACAGATTTCTTCGGCAACCATTTCGAACACCTCAACAACCCTGTAGCTATTGTTGTTATTTTGCATCCCTTTATGTCATTTTTGACTGATAGCGACGATGAGGATGAGTCATGATTAAATGTAACTCATGGAAAGGCGCTCGCAAAGAACTCCCATACCCAGGCCGGGACTCGAATCCTGTGGTGATCAAAAGGAGACCAATTAACGCGTTTGGACACCAAGCCGGCCCCTGTAGTTCACACCCCGGAGAGGAAGGAAGCTATACGTTTACACTAGATTTAGCAGTGGTTGGTATCTCCCTTTCTCGCTTATTGCACTCCGTGACCAGCGTTTCATACTTTCAAACACTAACGTAAACAATGTCAGTCGAAGTCAATTTAACCAATCGTTGATTCGTTCCTTTCCAGCCAGATGTTCAAGAGAAGGGAAGTTATATTCACTGTTGTTGTACGATAGAACCTCCATATTTACAAACTTCTTTCACATTTTACTAGAACGAAATAGTGTGTTAGGGAAAACACATTCAGAAAGGAAAGTCATAGCTAAATTTGGCGACCAACTTGGAATCTTTGAAGATGAAAGTGTGCGCGAAATATATATATATATACAAGGGTTGGATAAAAAGTAATGGCAACACTGGTATAATTGCTACTTGACTGTATTGGCAGAGGAGCACGTGTTACATTTCTTCAATGTAATCCCCCCCCCCATCTCTACGACCTTCTGCCACACGTATGGAAGGCGTCGTACACCGTCAGCGCGTCCATCTCTGCCGATGTCCCGCAGTGACCGCCCTATAGCATGTATGATGGCTTCGCGCGTGTCGTAGTGCTTCCCGCCCAGTGGTTCCTTCATTTTGGCAAAAAGATCGTAATCACACGGTCTCATACCGGTGAATACGGCGGATGTTCCAGTACCTCCCACTACCACTTATGCAGGAGCGCCGTCACAGTGTTCGCAGTGTGACACTTTCCATTGTCAAGCAGGATGATGGGACACCGTGCCAGAATGTGCCGTCGCTTCCTTCTTAATGCGAGACGAAGGTGGTGTTGCAAGAAGGTGCAGTAGTAGGCTGCGTTGACCGTCTGCCTAAGAGACGTTGTTCTTCTTGCCTAAACATATTGTTAGGGCGCTTGCACTCTCGTCCTCTGCTTCAGAGCACTGCTGTTTTTGACTGAATAACATACAATCGTACCCCACTCACTATACTTCCTCGTCTGACATTCCTTTATCAACCACGAAACGGCTGTGGCGCTGTGACTCGCCCCTTTCACGGGACAGCAGTGTTGCCATTACTTTTTATCCAACCCTTGTATATCAAATCAAGCAGGAATTGACCTTTATAGTCACCGATTTTTGCTCCAAAACCGATAACTGTGAAAGGATTTTGCTGAAATATGATTATTACGTATTACGAGGTTGCTCAAAATATCAGTTTTGAGCCACATGCCTTTTTCCATTACGCATATTTTGGGAATAAATTAAGATACAGAAGCGTTCTTAAGATCGTTGTAAAGAGGAAAGACGGTAGTATATTATGAGATGATCAAATGCTGAAATTTAGTAAAATTTGAACACTCTGTTCAAATGTATAAATTTCAAGTTTGAACTGTTCGAAACACCCTCTAATCGATTTTATTATTTTTTTTTTGAAATGTTTAACTAACATCCTTCCCTTTTATTCTGAGCAAGTCTGATATTCTTGATATAAGGGAGAAAAATGAAGTTGAAATTTATCCTGCAACAGCAATGAATTAAGCTGCAGCGTCGCTATGATGAGACATTTCATTTTGTGTCCCACTAAAAGATATATATACTTACTGTTAAGAGAGAGATGATCTTCCACTTGATAATTTGCTTCCTTATGTGCTATTTTTACGTTATTTATACGTTACTGTTTCCATATTTTAGTCGCGTTCGTGTGGTACGATATGCGGGTGTGTTCGGACAACTTGTGCGTCAATTTCGTATCTATTGTGTGTATTTGTAAAGAGACTACAAATATAGTTTAAATATTTTTAAGTGTTAGAATTTTATTTAATTCTGGCTGTCTGTTAGTAATGATCAATAAGATTTTATGCTTATATTAATTGAAGAGAGTAGGGAAAGCCGTGCTTTGTCCATTACCTTGTTATGAGCGTGTTCTTTCCCTGAATACGCAACCAAAACATCTTTGCAATGGATGGTAAAAACACGTTCTATTCTTGTACAATTTCTAGTTAGAAAGACCCTTTACGGAGCTATTTGAGCACCTCTATCTTAATTTGGCTAAAAATGAACAAATCACTTTATTTCCCTGTGGTCTTCAATTAGTCTTGCATTCACGTTTTGTCTTTGTTTTGTATATGTTGCTATAATGCTCGTACCCAGAATTTATAAGAGGAAGCAGGTGGATCTTACAACTTTGTGCTTATTGTTAACATGCCATTTTCAGAAGTATTCGAATAGTATTGTGTTCTGCACATTAACAATATTTCCTAATTTACTTTATTTTTCTTAGACCAAGCCCACTGAACATCCATGATAATTTTATGTTTAAAAAAATAATAATATATATTAATAAATTAAGTGAAACATATTAGCAATTATTAAAAGAATATGTCTAAATGTAATTTAACAAAAAAATAATGTTTTGCCTCATTACTACTGTTTGAAGAACAGACAGGGATTAAAAGGAATGAAATGTCGTTAAATCTGCTATCCTTGTATCAAGGGCTATAAAACTAAAGCTACCCAATACTGCAGACTCCAGACTTCTGAAGCTTGCCTCTCTACACCACAAACGCATTCATTTATGCAAGGACAAAATTGAATTTTTTATAAATTTGAAAAATTGTCGATATTATTTCTTTACGTTTTCATTTGTTTGTGGTACGAATTTAAATATTTCATAGTTCGAGGTACAAACTATGGGTACGGGACTGTTTTGTTACTGTCAATCTAAAGTAAAATGGACAACTGAAATGTTTAGAGACTGGAGACGAGACTGAGTCCAGAACAAACAGGCATTTGTAACTGATGTCGAGACCGATAACGAGACAGGTGGCTTCATGCACGAGATTCATCTCGTCATGTACCGATACCATACAAACCGATAATACGAAAACCTACAAAATGGATTGTTGCCAATAACTTCTTTTTCTAATAATAAAATAAAGTGTATCGTCGCTAAGCAACGTTTTGACAAGATAGCGACAAATTGTGAAAGCAAGGTTGGACCCCGGTGTTCAACGTAGGCGGTAGCGCGAGGTGATTCCTTGAGCCGCGTCCCAGCGCAAAGTAACATGCCGGTGTCACAGTGTAGAACGTCCACCATGGCAAATGTTACCACGGAGAAAGTAAATTGTTCCCCCGGAAAGAATACAATAGATTAAGTCCATTGTAAACTTTTCCCCCTCATGGCAGAATTTCCCCCTCAATAAACACAGGAGGGACGAAACACAATGGGTCCTAATTATTGTATTTCTTTCCCCCGGAGATTCTACCATATCCGACCTATGGTATGTCGTCCCCCCTCCAAATTCATAGATACGCTTGTCTATAAGTAGTGGTATTGATGATATTATAAACCCGAGAAAGGAAGAGCCCCCCTCAAGCAGGTTTGGCTATACTTAAAACAAGCTCAACATGAGCATATGAGCTTTTTGCTCAAGTGTGGAACCCTTCTAATCCAAGATTTTTGTAAAAATGCCCTCGGGAATTTTTTGTGAAAGGAAGAGCCTCCTCAGATTGATTTGTCTATACTTACAAAAATTGCATCAGCCAGATTTTTGTCCATAAATTTGTCAAAAATTGATATTTTTTTGGCCACACCAGAAATTAAGCAAAAACCCATACATACACACACATATTTACTTCTGGTTTAAGTTTAATTGGATACCAGGTTCAATTTGCTTATCTAATATTAAAACAATGAAATATGCAGAGCCCCTCTAGAATTGCTCCGTGACTCTCTTATTTCTTATATTATATGTTTGCATGTTTCAAGTAATTCCCCTCTATGTCAGTGTGTGTAATTCCCGAGACGGTAGTATTGATTTTTGTTTTGCATGTTTCTCCTCAGCGCCAGTACTTACAGAAATTCCCGAGTATTGCATCAGCCAGTATTGTGAGAGTGGCAGGGGAGAACAGATGTGTTTTTACAGTGCTTCTCATACTTACCGGCCTGTTTGGTTTAAATATTCATATTGAACAATATAAAATCTGATATTTGTTGTAATCCACTCATATTTAGAGTCAAGCTTATATTTGTCCCAGCCTGTTATACAGAAATCAATACATAACAAGGTTATTGCCATTCTAGATACGCATGTCTGTACAGGTATTTGCGCTGGGTCAGTGTGAATGAATATTTATTCTTTTTTCCACTTGTGGGCTATTGGCTTTACAACCTGTCATAAGATAAGCATAGAGATTAGATTTAAAACTCAGGAAATTGTATATAAATACCAAAGCCAAAAATATTAACACATATACACATACATACACACAAAGCACAGTGCTGAACCCAACTGATATTTTTTATTCAGTATAAAGTTTTGAATTGAAACCCAGGAAATTGTATATAATAAACAACAGCAAAAATGCCAAATCAAAAATATTGTAATCAATGCAATAAGAATATATTTGCTCTGCACAGTTATCAATATTGCCCCCGCAACCATCTACTTCTGGTCTGAAAAGAAAGCACGAAGCACCTCTTAATGCTGGACCCGCAAAGCAGCCACGCCATGCACCCATCCATAGCAGTTTTAATGCCCAACTTAGGGATTACCGGTTTGAATCAGAGCCAAGATGTGACATTAAGACTTTTTTGAACAATATAAATCCCGATCTGCAGGCAATTCTAAATGCACAAAATGGCTCTTATAAGCTGTCCCTCAAATTGTTTACACAATATAAGAAGCCAAATGGCACAAAATTTACACAGCCCCACATAACAGAAACTGTACCTGTATATTCAAATGCAAATTCGGACAGAATAATAAGCAGTTTGATGGATCAACTGAACATTAAACACTCTGAATTTGCAGCAAAAGAGTCTGGATGGAGCCTATGCGGCTCTCCGCACAAGTTATATGTTAATATTTCTGAATTTAGCCCATTACAAGGATCTACATATCTGCCATTACCTGCCAATATCAAAAACAAAAGAGCCGTGGTTAATATTGAAAATACCGACCAGAAATGCTTTTTGTGGTGTATATTAGCTGCTTTGTATCCAGTTTCAAGGCATCCAGAGAGAATAAGTTATTACAAACAACATGAACATCTTTTTGACGATGCAATGGAGGGTTTGGAATATCCAATGTTAGTTCAGAATATTGATAAATTTGAAAAAAGGGCCAGGCATATCAATGGCAAACAATTATCTATTAATATATTTATTTGTTCCACTGGTCGTGATAATTGCTTGATAGCACCTCTCAGAATCAGTACACTTGATGATGAATCTGCTATTCCAATTGATTTGCTCTTAATTGAAGGGGATGGCACATATCATTACACTCTGATACATAATCTTCAAGCTTTAGTGAGAACACAACTAGACAAATCTAATAGAATATTCAAGTTGTGTAGAAGATGTTTAACTGTATTTGATGGTCAAAAAATGGTAAATAGGGTTCGTGAAGAGAGTGCAGAAATTGCTAAAAACAAGTTAATTGAGCATCTGAAATACTGTGGCAACCATAAACCTGTTCATATGGTGATGCCCAATCCAAGTGAAAATTGCAAATTCAAAAAGTTTGAAGCCCTGTCGGAACACCCAGCATATATTGTCTGTGATTTTGAATCAAACCTCAAACCTCTTGCATTCTGCAATCCAGATCCTGAAGAATCTTCAATTACACCATACCAGCTACATGAACCTTCCAGTTTTTGTTATGTGGTTATACGGGATGGTGTAGCTAGTGAGCCACACTTATACATGGGACCAGATGCCATCAAAATACCATCTAACATCTTATTAAAATCAAAGCCTATGTTGCCTTTAACAGAGAAACAGATTGAAGATTTCAACAATGCAGAAAAATGCCCGGTATGTGATTCTGAATTTTCAGATACAAATATCAAGGTGAAACACCATTCTCATACAGATGGTAAATTCTTAATGGCCCTGTGTAATAGCTGCAATATTCAGATCAAGAGACCAAAATTTGTCCCCATATTTTGCCATGGAGCATCCAATTATGATTTCCATCATCTGATCAGATATGAGGGGTTTGACAAGCAGAATTTAAATATTTTAGCTGAAAATGATGAGAAATATATATCTATTAGCAAGATAATTAAAGTTAATGGTGTTCCTATTCACATAAGATTTCTTGATTCTTACAGAATTTTATCTGCTAGCCTGGCTACACTGGCAAATCAATTATCTGATGATCAATTCAAAATCACAAGTGCCTTGTTTCCAAATCAGGACCTGAAATTAATTAGGCGGAAGGGTGTATATCCATATGACTATGTTACAGATTTTTCTAAATTTGATGAGTGTTCCCTGCCACCACAAGAAGAGTTTTACAGCAAAATCAGAGGATCTGGAATCACTGATGATGATTATCACCATGCCCAATTGATGTGGAACAATTTAAAATGCCAGACATTTGGTGATTATCACATGGCATATTTGAAACTTGATGTGACCCTCTTAGCTGATATATTGCAGGCATTCAGAAAATCTTCCATGCAAAATTATAGACTGGATCCAATATATTTTTACAGTGCTCCGGGCCTAGCATGGTCTGCAACGTTTTTGAACACTAACATGCATTTGGATCTGATCCACGATCAAGATAAGTATCTGTTTATGGAGAAATGTATAAGAGGGGGGATGGTGCAATGTTCCCAGAGATATGCCAGAGCAAATAACAAATATATGCCTGATTATGATCCAGCACGGCCATCAAATTATATAGCGTATGTAGATGCCAACAGCCTCTATGGTTATGCTATGATGGATAAACTGCCATATGCAGGGCTTGAGTGGGTTGAAAATTTCAATATTGAAGATCTTAAAGATTTTGATGACAGTAATTATGGCCTATTCTTAGAGGCTGATCTGATAATTCCTGATAATTTGCACAATAAATTTTCTGATCTACCCCCAATTCCCGAGGTTCAGTGCTCACCTGGCTCTAAACAGAAGAAGCTCATGATGAATCTGGAGCCGAAACGGGGATATGTCACATATTACAAAAACCTCCAGTTCCTGATGAAACATGGTGTTCAAGTGACCAAAGTTGGCAAAGTTTTGAGGTTCAAGCACTCAGAATGGTTGAAACCATACATTGATACAAATACAGAGCTTCGAACATCTGCAAAGAGCCAATTTGATAAGGGCTTGTATAAATTGATGGTTAATTCTGTATATGGCAAAACTATTGAAAATGTCAGAAAACATACCGATGTTAAAATAATTACTGACCCCAGCCTGAGCAAAAAATTGGTTGCAAAGCCTAATTTCAATTATAGAAGAATTTATGATGAGCACATGGCACTTTTCAACATGAAAAAAACAAAGATTAAGTTTGATAAACCTATTTATGTAGGGGCTGTGATATTGGAATTGGCCAAATTACATATGTTAACATTGTATTATGATGTGTTGAAACCTTTTTATGGTAATAATATAAAATTGATGTACATGGACACGGATAGTTTTATTCTTGATATTAAAACAGAAGATGTTTATCAAGATATGTCACAGCCTGAATTGTTTCAATACTTTGATACCAGTGAACATACAATAATTAAACACCACAACAAAAAGGTGCCTGGCAAATTAAAAGATGAAACACTTGGTGATGTTATTGTGAAATTTGCTGGGTTAAGTGCCAAGGTGTATAGTTTTAAAACATGTAGTGGCGCTGTTGCCAAAAAGGCCAAGGGCATTGGCAGAGTGACTGTGGAAAAAGAGTTTGTATTTGAAGATTATAAAAATTGCCTCAAATCCCAGAATTTAATCAAAACATCAGAATCCAGAATTCAGAGTATGGATCACTTATTGACTTCAAATATTGTAAGAAAAGTGGCCCTGGACCCACATGATGATAAGAGATGCATTTTATCATGTGGCATACATACTTTACCTTGGGGGCATTGTGATTTGAAAAATGGAAATCAATGCCCAATTACTTAGCATGATTTGAAATAAATAAACATGCCTATGAACTTTTTTGGGTTCAAAAAACAGGCTTTTATGGAGCTGCCAACACCACAACCCTCTTCTGATATGCTGTCTAAACTGAGTGGCTTGTTAATTATTCATCTGAACAGCATATTTACAGATAATGATGATGAAACAGGTAAAATATTGTACATATTTAACAATAATTTAAATCATTACCAATTACCTGTAGGTGGACAATTGCAATTTATTACAACCCCTGAGGGTGATGTTAAAATTTCAATAGGGAGAAATATTTATAGAATTAAGCACTCAAACATGATTTCTGGCACTGTTTATACTGTTTCTGCTGGTGACTGCTTATATATTGAGGTCCCTGGATCTTATGACAAGCTTATACCTTTTTTTATAGAATTAAGAATCAGATACTCTATAATAAATAACCACTAAAACAAAAATGCCAAATGATATATTTGGCCATACAAGACATGAAGATCACAGTGATGAGATTCTGATGCTTGATGTCAGAGTCAAGAAATTAAGAAGTGATTTACAAGCTTTACAGACCACACTCAATGCCAGTCTTCAATTAGAAATTACAAATTTACAATCACAATGCATGGACCCTCTTCTTAAAATTGATTCTGAAATCAAATTATTGCTTCAGAAATATACTGATCTGGCAACATTAGATAATTTTCAAAGTTTGGAAGAAGCTGTACCAGCTCTTCAAGCCAAATTTAAGAGCCAGGCTACCAACTCCGAGCAATTGAAACAACAATTGGAAGAGCAGATAAATAATGTCCAGACACAGCTCCAAACAATTGTCAAAAGCATAAAATCACAAGAAGATTTTGATCTAGTGATTTCCACTATAAAAGAACAGATTCAGTCACTCCAGATACCTAATCTGGACCCTCTGAACAATGCCATAGCCGAGGTTAAAGAAAAAATTGAGACACTTGAAAATTTTATGAACAATTTGCCATCTTCTGATGCTTTGAATGCAATAACTCGGAGTGTTGCAAATATTAAGCTGCAACTTGAAACATATGAAGATTTTGGAAAAATTCAAAGTACCATAACCCATCTTGAGGGTACAATAGCAGCAGTGCAAAATGATTTGGCAAATGTACTAGAATCCCGATTGCCTGGAATTGTAGATACCCTTGTTAGTGTCCAGCAACAGATCACAAAACTTGAAAACCTCAACACTGAATCTGAACTATCTCATTTTCATCACTTGATAGATGATATCCAAACAAAGCTTGAAATTTTACAACAATCAACACCCACTCAGGCAGATATAGCCCTGCTCCAAAATGCTATGCAAAATGTGGCTGATGCTTCTGAATTAAACAATGTGAAATTGGCACTTGAATTTTTGCAAAATACAGTATCAAATCTTCCCACATCACAGGAACTTAAAAATATTAAGAGAGCAGTGAATAGGATATTGAAATCAGAAGATATCAAGAATATCCAAGCAGAGATCAAACATCTCACACAGACAGTGGCCACTCTACGAACTAATCAACATATTAATGAACTGCATGCTCTGTTTGAGGATATCAGAAGACAGGTCCATGATCTTACTGCTCAAAATTCAAAATTGGCAGTTGTTGAAAATTTGCAACAAATTGTAGTTAATATCAAGCAACAGCTAGGGACCATGGAATCCAATCAAGCAAATGCTCTGTCTGTTTTTGCCACCCAGCTTCAAGAGATTGTGCAACAATACAAGAAACTTGTTGTGGACATAAAGATCAAGCCAGGCCATGATGATGTTGTTAGGACCATCAATGAGCACCTTGAATCTGTAACAAGCAGATTGCTTACAGCAGAAAAGGAAATAACAGGCATAATCGAGAATCCAAAACATACAGTAATTCTTGAATTGTACAGCATCCCCAACAAAGAATATGATTCACCATTTACACCAGGTGGCAAAATATATATGCTGTCCCCTGCACAATTTTATTACCAATTTTTTGTTGGGGCATACTTAGACCAATCAAGATCAAATATTGGCTTCAACCACAGGCACACCACTACCCCACCTTATCAATAACAAATGCTGACAACAAAGTAAAAATCACCAGTGTAGAGTTAGAGGATTTTACAGATCCCAATACATTAGAAACAGCCTATACTGAAGATGATGGCTCTTTGGAATTTAAAATACAAATAGGGGACAAATTATATTTAGAAAATCCTGTAGTATCAGCTGCTGAACACCCCATAGTTGCAATATTCTTGTTTTCATATTATGTCTAGAAAAATTATTGTTGATGAATTACACAGACAGGCCAGACATAATTTTAAGAGACTCCCAGTAGTCACAAAGGGCATAGATGATTTATGGCAGAGCGACTTGATTGAAATGGCAAGTGGACAGTTGAAAAACTTAGACAAAATCAACAAGGGCTACAAGTATCTACTTACTGTGATAGACACATTTTCAAAATTTGCCTGGGCTGTGCCACTCAAATCCAAGACTGGAAAATGTGTTACAGAAGCCATCAGGACAATCATCAATCAGAGTGGAAGATCCCCGCGCTATTTGCAAACAGATAATGGCAAAGAATTTTATAATTCAGTGTTTCAACAATTTATTAAAAGCCGGTCAATAAAACATTATTCGAGTTACAGTGATCTCAAAGCCTCAATTGTAGAGAGATTCAACAAAACCCTAAAAAATCTTATGTATAAACAATTTACCCTCCAAGGTAATTATAAATGGATTAATATTCTTCCAGAACTTCTACATAAATATAACAACTCGGTCCATTCCACAATCAACATGAAACCCTCTGAAGTAACTTCATCTGATGAGCAAAAATTGATCAGCACTGTTTATTATCCTAGATACCAGCCAACAACAAGAAAGGCCAAATACAGGGTGGGTGAACAAGTAAGAATCAGCAAATATAAGCACTTATTCAAAAGAGGCTTTACAAGAAACTGGAGCACTGAATTATTTACAGTGGTTCAAGTTAAACCCGGGACCCTTAACACATATATAATAAAAGATCACCGAGGAGAAATTCTCAAAGGCAGGTTCTATGAACAAGAGCTCAGCAAAACTAAACAGCCTGACACATATCTCATAGAAAAAATTATCCGCAGAAAAGGCAACAAGTTATTTGTCAAATGGCTAGGACTTCCAGAACACAGCTGGATCGATGCAAACGAAATAATAATATGAACACCTGGGATGTTATAAAAAGGCTGCCAGAACCTGAACAACAGAATAAGAGAAATGGCAACTTGCTGCCTGATAATATTAGGTGTCTTATTGTTGGGCCATCTGCTTGTGGTAAAACTACACTAATGGTTGATAATTTTTTATTGGCACCCAACTGGTTAGACTGGAAAAACAGGCACTTGTATGTCTTTTCTAAGAGCTTGGAACAATTAAAATATCAGCAGCTGATGAAGCTATATGATGGATTGGATATAGCCACTTTTGAACCAGATGTTAAGCCACTTCATGAATGTCCCGATAATTCTGTTGTTGTGTTTGATGACATTATACTGGATAATCAAAACAAGGTTAGAAATTTCTTTACACAGGGCCGACACAAAAACATTGATTGCTTCTACCTGGCACAGACTTTTTCAAAAATACCGAAGCAACTGATCCGAGACAACAGCAATTTTATATGTGTGTTTCATCAAGATCATACCAACCTCAAAAACATACATGATGAATATGTAGGTTAGGACTTGAGCTACAATGATTTTTCCAAGTTTTGCAGTAGGTGCTGGAACCAGGACAGTTATGGGTTTGTCACTATTGATATGACAAGAACACCCAATAGTGGCAAATACAGAAATAAAATCAACAATTTTCTAGACATTGAAATATAAATAAATAAACATGAAAAGGCCAATCATTGATGATCTTAAGTTAAGAGATTATCTTGTAAAAAGATTTAAGGGATGGAAATCAGAGAACCGGGGAATTTATGAAAAACACAAACAAGCAGAACAGCCTGTAATTGATGCTATTAGTGAATTAGGTAAGAATATCAAAACTGTTACAGAGCAAAATCAAAATTTGATCACAGAGCTTGTACCTGTAGCTGCAAGGAACATATTAGATTATCCATTCACCCCACTTTCCAGTATTCATACACCTAGTCCTATTGCTCCTAGAAGAATTGAAGCTACTCAGGATCCTATTGAATTGGGTCTTCTTGCACAAAAATATTTAACCACACCTAAAGACAACAAAGATGAGGTGTTTGGCTTATATGCTGACACAGAGCTTGATGGCAGCATCATACATAGAATTGGCAATTTCAGAGTAACATTTATGGGGGATGATCTGATTGTTTATTCAGAATCTCGTCTCGGAGAAAAAGGTGCTTTTGTTAAGTACCCCGGCACACCTGGGTTGTGGGAACTGATGACTAGGAAAAGGCCTGGCAGCTATACAGATCAAGATTATGAATATTACAAAGAAATATTAATAAAATCAGATGCTCTGTACCAGAACAATGATCCCACACAAAAAAGAGTCAAGTCTAGCAGTGGGGCAAAATACAATAATTTAATCAAGCCCATATGGTCACAGATCAAGACTGGCAGTGGAATCAAACAATACAACACCCTGCCTAAAGAATTTGTGTGGGTTGATGATGTCAGGAAACTTGTAGATAGGTTATTGGTGATAGCTGGGGACGAAAATGCTGGCAACCACAATTTTTACAATGAAAAGGTTGGAATTATGGACATGATAAGCACCAAATTGTCTAATTTTATAGTGAATGACACTAAGGGGATTGGATATCTCATAAAAATTATTAATACTCTACCACCTAAATTTTGGAATATTTCTGAGGGTCGGGGCTTGGTTAATGACATTATAAACAAGCTGCCATTTGAACTACACATTCCAGGCTATGAGTATTGTGGTCCAGGCACAAAATTGGACCATAGATTAAACAGAGGTGATCCTGGTGTAAATCCCCTAGATGCTGCTTGTAGAGACCATGACATAGCATACAACACACATTCTGATCTAGACAAGAGACATGTTGCAGACAAGAAATTAGAAGAGGCTGCATTTGGTAGATTTGTAAGCAAAGATGCTTCTTTGAGTGAAAAAATAGCAGCATTGGGAACCACCATAGCTATGAACACCAAACAAAAACTGGGGTGGGGGCTGTGAATATGTATATAATAAACCTAGAATGAAGGCCAAGGGTGTTATGTATCAAATACCTTATGCAGGTCTTAAATCTCTTAAAACTATTGATAGTCTTTTAACCAAAAAGCAGCGCAAGAAAAAAAGCTCTTGTCTTGCAAAGGGCCATGGTATGAAATTGTTGCTTAGTACCCCCCAATTAAAAAAATTACAACAATCAAGGAAAAAATCACATGTGGGGGGTTTCATATTTACTATCCCGGCCATCTTAGCTGCTCTCGGGGCTGTTGGGAGCTTGGCTGGGGGATCAGCTGCCATAGCAAAAACAGTAATAGATGCCAAGAAAAATAGGGCAGAATTAGATGAGCAGAAGCGCCATAACCTGGCCATGGAGAAACAAGGCAAAGGTGTTAAGAGAGCCATGAATAAGTTTAAAAAAAACAAGAGCCGCTTACAAACCAAGATATTGAAGCTTTAATCAAGCCACTGGGCATCAAAAATTTTAGAGGTGTGTACATGTCTGATTCTTTGCCGGAACAACCACTCAACAAAGAGTGTGGCATTGTTAATTTGGATAAGTACAAAAATCAGGGCACTCACTGGATCTGTTATCTTAAATATTTAAAAAATGAGGCATTTGTGTTTGATTCATTTGGAGGTGTTCCACCTGAAAATTTAATAAAATATCTAAAATCAGCTAATCTTTATTACAATAATGCCCGTGTTCAAAACTTCAAAGATGTTAATTGTGGACATTTGTGTTTATCTGTTCTCAGATATATGTCTCAAATAAATGAACCAACAATTGAAAATTTTCAAAAGGCCCTGTTGTATTTAAAACATCATGGGGGTATTCCATCTCACCAGCCAAAATTCAATATTGAAACTCAAATTGCATGATGATATAGTGTATCCCAAAACAATAGCTCTCAGAGCATTTTATGGCATGTACTTGATCCCCAATATTACACACCACAACAACAAAATTGCAGTAGGGGATCAAAAAATTGTCATCACTCCAGGGCAATATAATCTGTCCACTCTAAATGCTCAATTACCCAGAGGTGTAGTGTTAAGTCAAAATTCTGTCACTCACAGAGTAGAGATTGTATCTGCTACAGAAACAGTGGATCTGGGTACTATAGGAGAGCTGCTAGGCTTTGAGAACAACACAAAACTTGAAGGAGGCATCAAACACACTGCTATGAATATACCCAAATTCTTAGCCATAGAGACTCTGAATATTCACTGTAATGTGGCTGAGGGTATGATCACCAAATCAAATGGCATAGGCACTCACAAACAAACCGGCATCATTGCAACATTCAAACCTAATTCCGAATTCATGGAGCCGATCATCTACAATCCATCCCCAACATTATATTTTCCTGTGTGCCATAATAGAATAGATTATATTGAATTGATGGTCACTAATGAAAAAGAAGAATTAGTTGATTTTGCTGGAGCCACAACAACTGCTATCATAGAGATTAACATTTAAATAAAAATACATACAATGGAAAATATTGAGAGTTATGAGCTACAATCATTCCCTCCAAACAGGAGGACATTTGCAAATTTAAATCAACCCAACACAGAAATTGAAGTTGATCTTGATGTAGGGGATGGCTTTATACACCCCCACAGAGCAGATCTATACATCAAATTTGATGTTGTAAAGCTCGATGGAACAGATTATCCGGCAAATTCAAATATAAGATTGGTAGACAATTTTGTGCCGCATCTGTTCTCTGAAATTGAGATCAGAAAGCATGGTGTTGTTATAAACAGAATAGATTATCCCGGCATTACCTCCACAGCTTTGGCCACATTAAAATTATCCAAAACCGAGGCTTCTTACTACAAAATAGGTGGATTTGAGGCTGGTGAGAAAATATTATCTAAAAATCACACAGTGCTGTTCCCAATGCGCCTGTTGCCAGGATTTTTCTCAGATTACAAAGATATTATGTGGAAGGGTGGTTTAAGAATTACATTTAGAAGAGCTGCAAATGATAATAATGCTTTGATGAGGTACAGCACATTAAACCCTACAGGAGAAGCTCTGCCTAATACCTTACCAGATGCAGGCAAATGCATTATTCAGACTATGGAGTTAAGAATCCCTGTTGTTGAATATGAGGCCAATTATGCTCTTAAATACAAAGCAGATATAATAAAAAATCCACAGGTTCTTTTGCAATTTTATACATATCAATGTGTACAGAAGCCTGCCGCTGGTACATATTATGAGTTTGATGCTACAAATTCATTCTCCAGTATTCAATATGACATGCCGGATTTTGTGGTGGTACTGTTTCAGACTGGAAGACACAATAATCAGGAAAAAAATTCAAGTAGATTTGATAACTGCAACATCAAGAACATATATCTTAAAAATGGCAGAAATGAGGTATTCCCTAGAGAAAATTACAATTTAGACATGTCCAAGAATGATTTCCTCAAATTATATGAGGCATTTACGGCATTCGAAAGGGTCACTACTGGCAATTCTGACATGTATTACACACCAGATGAATTCAAAGCACAGAGACCCATGTTTGTCATCAACACTTCAAAAAGGAAACAAGTTGTGGTGAATGACAGGACAAACATTAAAATTATCTGTGAATTCCATGAAGCATTACCTGATGACACTATATGTAGTGTTATTCTCATAGGGGAAAAATCATATGTTTATGATGTAAGAAATGAGAGAGTCACGGAGCAATTCTAGAAATCCGATTCAAACATAAAAGCCCTTTGATTATAAAACAATAATACCAACATTTTGCCGTCAGAAAATATATTACTTACCCAAATTTTATAGCACCTCTGCTCGTGGCAGAAAAGCTTTTATATATATTACCTACCCAAATAACACAGCCAAAAGCTTAAATACAGAAATATTGCAGTAATTATTCTGTAAGTTACAGACTTGAGCTTATATTATTGCGACAAGACCAAACCTAAATGCAATTCAGTTTGCATGACAATATCCAAGAAGGCACCTAGGAATTTCCTCAATATGATGGATGGTCCCTGAAAGGGGTACAGTGTAGATAATAATTTCTCTTTGAGTCCCATGATAAATGACATGTAATTTCCCTCTGAAAAAACATAGTGCAGGTTAAGCCAACAGATAAAATCTCCCAGGCATACAGAAAGAAGGCAATTACTCTTTGATGATGAATAATACGTTATTTCTCTCTGAAAAGACGCAATATAGATTATATCTACTGGCATACAGAAAGACGGCAATTACTCTTTGATGATGAATAATATGTTATTTCTCTCTGAAAAAACGCAGTGTAGATTATATCTGCTGGCATAAAAGAAATATAATTTTCCCGGGCAAGCATAATTTATTGTCGGCCAAAACATAGGATTGATTAAAAGATTAGAAGAACATGCAAACAATTAATTATGTTTGCTTGACCTCTATTCCATTGTATTGATCAGGGAGTTTTGCCTCATAAAAATATAACAGCAGTTAATATGATTTTATACCCAGACAACAGCTATTAACTAGGCTCTGTTGTATAACACTTTTACCAGGTTTTCAGAACTGGGAGCTATCAAGTAGCAGTAATTATTCTCAAAATCTCACGTATGGAAATATTATTTTGCCACACAAATTTCAATCTATCAGGACTCGAACCCAGAACCCCTTGTTTATCAATTAAACTTAAACTGGAAGTGAATATGTGTATATATGGGTGGGTGTGTGTGTGTATGTGTGTGTATGTATGGGTTTTTGCTTAATTTCTGGTGTGGCCAAAAAAATATCAATTTTTGACAAATTTATGGACAAAAATCTGGCTGATGCAATTTTTGTAAGTATAGACAAATCAATCTGAGAGGCTCTTCCTTTCACAAAAAATTCCCGAGGGCATTTTTACAAAAATCTTGGATTAGAAGGGTTCCACACTTGAGCAAAAAGCTCATATGCTCATGTTGAGCTTGTTTTAAGTATAGCCAAACCTGCTTGAGGGGGGCTCTTCCTTTCTTGGGTTTATAATATCATCAATACCACTACTTCTATACGTAAGGGGGACGCTTTATGTGAGTGTACTTAATCCCCCGGAATTTTTTCAAATTATAAATAGGTTGATTTTATCACTAAGAGAACGTTTTATATCAGTGTAATATTCCTTTTAAAGTGAGATACTCATTATATATATATATACAGGGTGACTGGTAATTAGATGTATTCCCTGAAAGGGGTTAAAGTAGAGACAATTTGCAATATATTTGACCATATGATACCCCGTCCGAAAATTAGTAGTTTTCGAGATAATCGAGTTTCAATTGTTTTTTTTAAAAAATGACAATTTTCCACATAAAAAGATGAATTGAGAAAAAACTGCTCATTGTATGGAACTTATTTCAGCGTTTGCTGATAGCTAACAAATAAGTGGTTAGTTGAAAAAAAAGTTTTTCCCAAATAACAATCACATGTAAGTAACGGGTGGGTCTAAACTTACAAGTGATGATAAAAAATTGCACTCTTAGTTTACTTGGCAACGTATTAATAAAAAAAATGGTATGACACGAAGCGTACAAATTACGTAAATTACTTCCTTGATTCATCAGCTATCCAACAAGGTACAAATGTTGCTAACATTCACATTTGTGTACAAGAAATAACACTTGATTCATCTTCATGTGAATGGAATCAATGAACAATACAATTAAAGAACATTACACGTCTTGCTCAAAGTGGGCACCTCCGTTACGAATGCAGGCACGCAGGTTTTTACGGGTCATTTGGTCTCGTAACTCGTGATGTGATGGTGGCCTTGACGTGTTGACCAGCTGTTAAGATCCTCTCCCTGAGCTCTTCTTGCGAGTTTACCGGTGCCTTGTCATGTGGCTCCAAATGTAAAAGTCGCAAGGCGTTAAATCGGGTGATCGAGCCGGCCATGGAATCGGTCCGCCTCGGCCAATCCATTTCTTTGGGTAATTTTCATCCAGCCACTGTCGCACGCCCAGGTAGAAGTATGGATCTGCGTAATCAACAATCATTCCATCGAGCCATTTTTCCTGCCCCAAATCTTAAATGACATCACTTATGAACATTTTTTGAGGAACGGGATGGCAATGTTGTTGGAGGATGTGCCTCTAGCTACAAGACGTGACATGATTTACCAGCATGATGACTGCCCAGCTCGATCCCCCGATCGATTTGACGCCTTGCGACTTTTACATTTGGAGCCACATGACAAGGCACCGGTAAACTCGCAAGAAGAGCTCAGGGAGAGGATCTTAACAGCTGGTCAACACGTCAAGGCCACCATCACATCACGAGTTACGAGACCAAATGACCCGTAAAAACCTGCGTGCCTGCATTCGTAACGGAGGTGCCTACTTTGAGCAAGACGTGTAATGTTCTTTAATTGTATTGTTCATTGATTCCTTTCACATGAAGATGAATCAAGTGTTATTTCTTGTACACAAATGTGAATGTCAGCAACATTTGTACCTTGTTGGATAGCTGATGAATCAAGGAAGTAATTTACGTAATTTGTACGCTTCGTGTCATACCATTTTTTTTATTAATACGTTGCCAAGTAAACTAAGAGTGCAATTTTTTATCATCACTTGTAAGTTTAGACCCAGCCGTTACTTACATGTGATTGTTATTTGGGAAAAACTTTTTTTTTCAACTAACCACTTATTTGTTAGCTATCAGCAAACGCTGAAATAAGTTCCATACAATGAGCAGTTTTTTCTCAATTCAACTTTTTATGTGGAAAATTGTCATTTTTTTCAAAAACAATTGAAACTCGATTATCTCGGAAACTATTAATTTTCGGACGGGGTATCATATGGTCAAATTTATTGCAAATTGTCTCTACTTTAACCCCTTTCAGGGAATACATCTAATTACCAGTCACCCTGTATATATATATATATATATATATATATATCCTTTTTTAAAAGTATACCGAAACGGTGTGAGATAATTCCATTTTGAAAATTATGTGCATTATCCAAATCAACCTTTCAATTGAATGTTTAAGAAGATATTTTAAATCATTGATTGCATGACGTATAAACAAGAGTAAAATGAGAATTTGTCGACAAATTAGTTCCTCAGAATAGAAAATTGAGGAAAATTTTTTTAAAAAAATTATTTGATTTAAAAGTGTTTTTAAACTGTAGAAAACAGCTTTTCAGCCTTAATACAGCAGTATTACATGTTACAAAGTTAAAAGGTTATATTACAAGGTATCAAAAACCATATTATTGGACAAGAGAGCATTTCAAAATATTTAGCAAACATAACCTAAAACTACAAGAGTAGTGGTAGTGGGCCGGAGAACCAACAGAAAATGAGGCTCGGTGAGGCTCGCCTTAATGGATTTTTCTTGTAAGGCATGAGCCTCATTTTCTCGCAGTGTTGCCAACACCTTACTCGAAAAAATCACCAAGGTTTTTTTTGGGTCTAACGTAACCTAAAGCAAGGAGCTGGCAATCTTGCTTGAGGTTTTTTAATGGTTTGCTCTTGTAAGGCATAAGCCTTATTTTCTCGCAGTGTTGCCAACACCTTACTCGAAAAAAAATCACCAAGGTTTTTTTTCGGTCTAACCACCTAAAGCAAGGAGCTGGCAACTTTGCTTGAGGCTTGGTTTACAGTGCATAAAGCAAGGAGCTGGCAACCTGGTGGTTTTGCCATAGCTTTTTACAAAAAAAGAGAGTGGAGAGAAAGAGAGGGAAGAGATAAACAACCGACAGCCTACCTACAACTTTTTTTTGGTCTAACCTAACCTAAAGCAAGGAGCTGGCAACTTTGCTTGAGGCTTGGCTTACAGTACATAAAGCAATTTTTGCCAACCTACATATACTAAACAAGGAGAGTTGGTACTGCCGTAAAAGAGAGAGAGGTGGGTGGATGGCAACACAAGCGCGCGCGTGTGTGTGCGTGTGTGCGTGTGTGTGTATAATATGTAGCATTATTAACTAGAGTGTGTTGGCAATTTACTTCCAACTAAAAAAAATAGAGATGCCAACGTTGCTGTAAGATGAAGAGAGAGAGAGAGATTTATGGCTGGCAACAGTAATAAGCGAATGGGCCATATCGTAATTTTCCAACTCCGTATATCGTGATTTTTGTAAACCTCTCTCGGGGAAACGATGTGCCACACACACACACACGCGCGCGCGCACACACACTTATATTATAACACAAACAAACAAACAAAATAATAATAATTGTTGTTTTTAGGATTTGTGGCCCCCATAACCCCGCCAGGAGTGTGTGGTGCCCAACCAAAAAAGTAAAGGTTTACAAATAGGAATTGGCAACACTAACAAGGCTCGAATTATTATTTGAGGCTCGAAATTATTATTTGATGCTTGTTGGTGTTGCCTACCCACTCTACAAAAATTCTACTATATGATTTTTCACAGGCTAAGCTAACCTACAAATAGGAGTTGGCAGCACTGAGTTATAAACCCACTGGGTCCTCTTGGCATGTTTTTTCATGATGTGTTGCTAGGCTATTGAGCATCTTGGCGTATACAATGTATATATTTTGAGAAGGGGGTTTATAGCTTTTTATGCTGTACGAATACTGGAAGCTTGACAGTGACAACCAACAGAGTAGGTAAACCTACATCCAGGAACTGGCAACACTAGTTTCTGACTGTGAATTTGAAATAAAATATTAAACAAATAGTACCAGTGTTATGCCCCCAACTCCAACTGGGCAACTGGGGGAAATAATTGTACAACAATTTGTACCTAATTGTACAATACTTGTACCTAATTGTACAACATACATATACACAGACATAAAAGAAAGAGCCTTCCCGTAACTTACTTCATGTACAATTTATATGATTTTACAACTGTGAAAAGAAAACATATGTGTTCTGTATGCACATATTTATTCTTATTTTTCGAAGTTGAATGAAAGCACATGTTTTTACGCTCTCGTAATACTAACCTTGCTCCACTGATTTTAAATTGCTTCCATCCGCTTTTTTTTCTGTGTTATTTCCGTATGCACGCAACATTCGCTTTCAATAGACAGAAGGAGTGTTAGTATAGCGGGCTCCGAGTTTACAATTTATTAAATTAAACAATAATTTATGTAAGAATATACTTGTACTTACCGAACACAAAATAATAAAAAGCACATGTGAATGTTTGCGTGTGTTCATGTTATATGACGACTGAGTAAAAAAATAATATTGACTCCCCGAAAGATAAAAGTTCCTAGTTCGACATCAGATGCATGCAAATTTTATGTTTTGCTCTCCAAAATCTTGATTTTTATGTTTGTGCTATTTGTCATACAGCAGAGGAGAAGAGGGGAAAGAGGGGGAGAGGAGAAGAGGGGAGAGGGAGGGGAGAGGGTACTATTAGCGCCATCTATTAGCAAACAATAGAAATAAAAAGTAGGGTCAAACTTTTTCAACACCCAAACATTTTAAACGTCTTCACGTAGTAATACGATAGCTGAAGATGTTTAAAAGAGTACTCTTAGTCGACGAAGCTAATTGCTAGGGCCCTTATATTACTAAAATATTCTTTAATTTACATATTTCTCATACCGCCATATGTTGTTCTATTTGACTTCTTCCAAAAAAAATGCTAATTAGCGAGAGTTAATTAAGCAAGGCAAGTAAAAGAAGCAAATAGGACAACATATGGCGGCGTGAAAATATGTAAAAAATTCGATTCAGAGGTGGATCGAATTAAAGTTGGGGGATATTTTGCATTTTTTCCCTATAATGTACAAAACATTTACCGTACATAATTTTTTCTATTTACAACAGTATAAAATAAGAGGAATGTGTGACAATATCCATATTAATTAGGAAAGTATGTTGTATGCTAGGTTTGCTAATTGTGTCTTCTACAGCTTCACTGTATAGAGGGAAGATGGAAAAAGAGAGCTCTACGGAAACTGACGCTCTTAACAATATTGTACGCCCGTGAAAATTATATATAAATAAGACTTAAGCGTATTATCTGCTTTCATGTCAGATTTTGCCAACCTGTGAGCTGTAGTGTTTAGGTGACAAGCGACCTGCTCAAATATGATACTGTTGACAATATTGTACGTCCGTGAAAATTACATATAAATAAGACTTAAGCGTATTATCTGCTTTCATGCCAGATTTTACCAACCTGTGAGCTGTAGTGTTTAGGTGACAAACGACCTGCTCAAATATGATACTGTTGACAATATTGTACGCCCGTGAAAATTACATATAAATAAGACTTAAGCGTATTATCTGTTTTCATGTTAGATTTTACCAACCTGTGAGCTGTAGTGTTTAGGTGACAAGCGACCTGCTCAAATATGATACTGTTGACAATATTGTACGTCCGTGAAAATTACGTATAAATAAGACTTAAGCGTATTATCTGCTTTCATGTCAGATTTTACCAACCTGTAAGCTGTAGTGTTTAGGTGACAAACAACCTGCTCAAATATGATACTGTTGACAATATTGTACGTCCGTGAAAATTATATATATAAATAAGACATAAGCGTATTATCTGCTTTCATGT
This sequence comes from Lepisma saccharinum, assembly GCF_977018435.1. Classification (NCBI taxonomy): domain Eukaryota; kingdom Metazoa; phylum Arthropoda; class Insecta; order Zygentoma; family Lepismatidae; genus Lepisma; species Lepisma saccharinum. The sequence goes on from NC_139237.1 coordinate 7,705,548, forward strand.
CAGATTTTGCCTACCTGTAAGCTGTAGTGTTTAGGTGACAAGCG